>NC_074674.1:45600908-45810908 GCF_029448725.1 Salvelinus fontinalis | reverse complement strand
TCCAGACTGACGTCACTATAACCTAGTGTTCTCCAGACTGATGTCACTATAACTTAGTGTTCTCCAGACTGACGTCACTATAACCTAGTGTTCTCCAGACTGATGTCACTATAACCTAGTGTTCTCCAGACTGATGTCACTATAACCTAGTGTTCTCCAGACTGACGTCACTATAACCTAGTGTTCTCCAGACTGATGTCACTATAACCTGGTGTTCTCCAGACTGATGTCACTATAACCTAGTGTTCTCCAGACTGACGTCACTATAACCTAGTGTTCTCCAGACTGACGTCACTATAACCTAGTGTTCTCCAGACTGATGTCACTATAACCTAGTGTTCTCCAGACTGACGTCACTATAACCTAGTGTTCTCCAGACTGATGTCACTATGACCTAGTGTTCTCCAGACTGACGTCACTATAACCTAGTGTTCTCCAGACTGATGTCACTATAACCTAGTGTTCTCCAGACTGATGTCACTATAACCTAGTGTTCTCCAGACTGATGTCACTATATCCTAGTGTTCTCCAGACTGATGTCACTATAACCTAGTGTTCTCCAGACTGATGTCACTATAACCTAGTGTTCTCCAGACTGATGTCACTATAACCTAGTGTTCTCCAGACTGATGTCACTATAACCTAGTGTTCTCCAGACTGACGTGACTATAACCTAGTGTTCTCCAGACTGATGTCACTATAACCTAGTGTTCTCCAGACTGATGTCACTATAACCTAGTGTTCTCCAGACTGATGTCACTATAACCTAGTGTTCTCCAGACTGACGTCACTATAACCTAGTGGTCTCCAGACTGATGTCACTATAACCTAGTGTTCTCCAGACTGATGTCACTATAACCTAGTGTTCTCCAGACTGATGTCACTATAACCTAGTGTTCTCCAGACTGATGTCACTATAACCTAGTGTTCTCCAGACTGATGTCACAATAACCTAGTGTTCTCCAGACTGACGTCACTATAACCTAGTGTTCTCCAGACTGACGTCACTATAACCTAGTGTTCTCCAGACTGATGTCACTATAACCTAGTGTTCTCCAGACTGATGTCATTATAACCTAGTGTTCTCCAGACTGATGTCACTATAACTTAGTGTTCTCCACACTGATTTCACTATAACCTAGTGTTCTCCAGACTGATGTCACTATAACCTAGTGTTCTCCAGACTGATGTCACTATAACTTAGTGTTCTCCACACTGATTTCACTATAACCTAGTGTTTTCCAGACTGATGTCACTATAACCTAGTGTTCTCCAGTCTGACGTCACTATAACCTAGTGTTCTCCAGACTGATGTCACTATAACCTAGTGTTCTCCAGACTGATGTCACTATAACCTAGTGTTCTCCAGACTGATGTCACTATAACCTAGTGTTCTCCAGACTGATGTCACTATAACCTAGTGTTCTCCAGACTGATGTCACTATAACTTAGTGTTCTCCACACTGATTTCACTATAACCTAGTGTTCTCCAGACTGATGTCACTATAACCTAGTGTTCTCCAGACTGATGTCACTATAACCTAGTGTTCTCCAGACTGATGTCACTATAACCTAGTGTTCTCCAGACTGACGTCACTATAACCTAGTGTTCTCCAGACTGATGTCACTATAACCTAGTGTTCTCCAGACTGATGTCACTATAATCTAGTGTTCTCCTGACGTCACTATAACCTAGTGTTCTCCAGACTGATGTCACTATAACCTAGTGTTCTCCAGACTGATGTCACTATAACTTAGTGTTCTCCAGACTGATGTCACTATAACCTAGTGTTCTCCAGACTGATGTCACTATATCCTAGTGTTCTCCAGACTGATGTCACTATAACCTAGTGTTCTCCAGACTGACGTCACTATAACCTAGTGTTCTCCAGACTGATGTCACTATAACCTAGTGTTCTCCAGACTGATGTCACTATAACTTAGTGTTCTCCAGACTGATGTCACTATAACCTAGTGTTCTCCAGACTGACGTCACTATAATCTAGTGTTCGCCAGACTGATGTCACTATAACCTAAGCTGCTCTCCAGACTGATGTCACTATAACCTAGTGTTCTCCAGACTGATGTCACTATAACCTAGTGTTCTCCAGACTGATGTCACTATAACCTAGTGTTCTCCAGACTGATGTCACTATAACCTAGTGTTCTCCAGACTGATGTCACTATAACCTAGTGTTCTCCAGACTGACGTCACTATAACCTAGTGTTCTCCAGACTGATGTCACTATAACCTAGTGTTCTCCAGACTGATGTCACTATAACCTAGTGTTCTCCAGACTGACGTCACTATAACCTAGTGTTCTCCAGACTGATGTCACTATAACCTGGTGTTCTCCAGACTGATGTCACTATAACCTAGTGTTCTCCAGACTGACGTCACTATAACCTAGTGTTCTCCAGACTGACGTCACTATAACCTAGTGTTCTCCAGACTGATGTCACTATAACCTAGTGTTCTCCAGACTGACGTCACTATAACCTAGTGTTCTCCAGACTGATGTCACTATGACCTAGTGTTCTCCAGACTGACGTCACTATAACCTAGTGTTCTCCAGACTGATGTCACTATAACCTAGTGTTCTCCAGACTGATGTCACTATAACCTAGTGTTCTCCAGACTGATGTCACTTTATCCTAGTGTTCTCCAGACTGATGTCACTATAACCTAGTGTTCTCCAGACTGATGTCACTATAACCTAGTGTTCTCCAGACTGATGTCACTATAACCTAGTGTTCTCCAGACTGATGTCACTATAACCTAGTGTTCTCCAGACTGACGTGACTATAACCTAGTGTTCTCCAGACTGATGTCACTATAACCTAGTGTTCTCCAGACTGATGTCACTATAACCTAGTGTTCTCCAGACTGATGTCACTATAACCTAGTGTTCTCCAGACTGACGTCACTATAACCTAGTGGTCTCCAGACTGATGTCACTATAACCTAGTGTTCTCCAGACTGATGTCACTATAACCTAGTGTTCTCCAGACTGATGTCACTATAACCTAGTGTTCTCCAGACTGATGTCACTATAACCTAGTGTTCTCCAGACTGATGTCACAATAACCTAGTGTTCTCCAGACTGACGTCACTATAACCTAGTGTTCTCCAGACTGACGTCACTATAACCTAGTGTTCTCCAGACTGATGTCACTATAACCTAGTGTTCTCCAGACTGATGTCATTATAACCTAGTGTTCTCCAGACTGATGTCACTATAACTTAGTGTTCTCCACACTGATTTCACTATAACCTAGTGTTCTCCAGACTGATGTCACTATAACCTAGTGTTCTCCAGACTGATGTCACTATAACTTAGTGTTCTCCACACTGATTTCACTATAACCTAGTGTTTTCCAGACTGATGTCACTATAACCTAGTGTTCTCCAGACTGACGTCACTATAACCTAGTGTTCTCCAGACTGATGTCACTATAACCTAGTGTTCTCCAGACTGATGTCACTATAACCTAGTGTTCTCCAGACTGATGTCACTATAACCTAGTGTTCTCCAGACTGATGTCACTATAACCTAGTGTTCTCCAGACTGATGTCACTATAACTTAGTGTTCTCCACACTGATTTCACTATAACCTAGTGTTCTCCAGACTGATGTCACTATAACCTAGTGTTCTCCAGACTGATGTCACTATAACCTAGTGTTCTCCAGACTGATGTCACTATAACCTAGTGTTCTCCAGACTGATGTCACTATAACCTAGTGTTCTCCAGACTGATGTCACTATAACCTAGTGTTCTCCAGACTGATGTCACTATAACCTAGTGTTCTCCAGACTGATGTCACTATAACCTAGTGTTCTCCAGACTGATGTCACTATAACCTAGTGTTCTCCAGACTGATGTCACTATAACCTAGTGTTCTCCAGACTGACGTGACTATAACCTAGTGTTCTCCAGACTGATGTCACTATAACCTAGTGTTCTCCAGACTGACGTGACTATAACCTAGTGTTCTCCAGACTGATGTCACTATAACCTAGTGTTCTCCAGACTGATGTCACTATAACCTAGTGTTCTCCAGACTGATGTCACTATAACCTAGTGTTCTCCAGACTGACGTGACTATAACCTAGTGTTCTCCAGACTGATGTCACTATAACCTAGTGTTCTCCAGACTGACGTGACTATAACCTAGTGTTCTCCAGACTGATGTCACTATAACCTAGTGTTCTCCAGACTGACGTCACTATAACCTAGTGTTCTCCAGACTGATGTCACTATAACTGTCACGACTTCCGCCGAAGTCGGCCCTTCTCCTTGTTCCGGTGGTGTTCGGCGGTCGACGTCGCCGGCTTTCTAGTCGCCATCGATCCACTTTTCAGTTTCGTTTTGTTTTGTCTGTATTATCCACACCTGTTTTCAATTCCCCCATCATGTTCCCTATTTAACCCTCTTGCTTTCATTTCTGTTTTGTCCGTGATTGTTTATTACGTTAGTGGTTGTTGTTAGTTCTGTTTTTTCCCTTTGTGGATTTTTTGATGTATTTTGAGTAAACGTTTTATGTTTCGCTCAGACACCTGTGTCCTGCACTTGACTCTGGTACTTCGCTACACACAACCCTGACAGAATCACGGACCGGACTTCAAATGGAGTCAGCAGGCACAGCCTGCCCCTCTATCCAAGTCGAGGAGCAAGTTCAACAGCACGCGACCATGTTACACAGTTTAGGGACTGCCATGGATCGCGTGCTGCAGACAATGGACCGATGGGAGAGAGGAGGTCTCCCGGTAAATCAGACCCCATCAACACCACCCGCGCCTATCCTTATTCCACCGGTCATCCCTCCATCTTCAGGACCCAGTGGGATTCGGCTCTCGCTCCCAGGAGCGTATGACGGTACAGCAGCCGGGTGTCAGGGGTTCCTCCTACAGTTGGAATTATACCTGGGAACTGTTCATCCGACCCCTTCAGGACGAGAGAAGGTGGGCGCCCTCATCTCCTGTCTGACTGGTAAGGCCCTGGAGTGGGCCAACGCCATCTGGGGAAGAGAGGGACAAACACTGGACAACTATGATGACTTCTCTCGCCGCTTCCGGGCGGTCTTTGATCATCCACCTGAAGGGAGAGCGGCGGGAGAGCGTTTGTTCCATCTCAGACAGGGGATGAGGAGCGCTCAAGATTTCGCCTTGGACTTTCGTACTCTGGCCGCCGGTGCGGGATGGAATGAGCGGGCCCTGATCGATCACTACAGGTGTAGTCTACGAGAGGACGTTCGTAGGGAGTTAGCCTGCAGGGACACCACTCTTAACCTGGACCAGCTGGTGGACTTATCTATCCGGCTGGATAACCTGTTGGCCTCCCGCGGACGTCTAGATCGGGGTCCGCCCGTTCCATTACCCAGCCCCTTGGATCCTACACCGATGGAGTTAGGAGGGGCTGCTAGTAGGGGGACAGGAGGGAGGACCACTCCATGCACCAACTGTGGATGCAGAGGACACACTGCTGTCCGGTGCTGGGGTGTTTCTCCTGGAAGTCGAGGTAGCAGGCGGAGCACTGATGGGTCATCTCCGGTGAGTAGGCACATAATTCACCCAGAGTCTTCTGTTGCGCACATGTGGTTACAAATAGAATTTCCTGAGTTTTCCTCGCATCCTCAGCATAAGGCGCTAGTAGATTCAGGCGCAGCTGGGAACTTTATTGATCGCTCTTTAGCACATAGATTAGGGATCCCTATTATTCCTGTTGATGTTCCCTTCCCTGTACATGCCTTAGATAGTCGTCCTTTGGGGTCGGGCCTGATTGGGGAGGTCACAGCGCCCATCGCTATGAGAACGCAGGGGGATCACGAGGAGAGAATTAGTCTCTTTTTGATCGATTCTCCTGCGTTTCCTGTTGTGTTGGGTCTTCCCTGGTTGGCCTCTCATGATCCGATTATTTCGTGGCAACAGAGGACTCTCAAGGGATGGTCCTGTCAGTGTTCAGGTAGATGTGTAGGTGTTTCCTTAGGTGCCACTACGGTGGAGAGTCCAAACCAGGTTTCCAACATGCACATTCCACCCGAATATGCCGATTTGGCACTCGCCTTCTGTAAGAAGAAGGCGACTCAATTACCACCCCATCGACCGGGGGATTGTGCGATAGATCTCTTGGTAGACGCTAAACTTCCCAGGAGTCATGTGTATCCTCTGTCACAGGAGGAGACGGTGGCTATGGAGACATATGTCACCGAATCTCTGGGACAGGGATACATTCGGCCTTCCATCTCACCTGTCTCCTCGAGTTTCTTTTTTGTGAAGAAGAAGGATGGAGGTTTGCGCCCGTGTATTGATTATCGAGGATTAAATAAGATCACGAAAAAATACAGTTACCCGCTACCACTCATAGCCAGTATGACCGAGTCATTACACGGGGCGCGCTTCTTCACAAAATTGGACCTCAGGAGCGCTTACAGCCTGGTGCGTATTAAGGGGGGAGATGAGTGGAAGACAGCATTTAGCACCACTTCTGGGCATTATGAGTACCTCGTCATGCCGTACGGGTTAATGAATGCTCCATCAGTCTTCCAATCATTTGTGGATGAGATCTTCAGGGACCTGCACGGGCAGGGTGTAGTGGTGTATATAGATGACATTCTAATATACTCCGCTGCACGCGCCGAGCATGTGTCCCTGGTGCGTAAGGTGCTTGGTCGACTGTTGGAGCATGACCTGTACGTCAAGGCTGAGAAATGTCTGTTCTTCCAACAGTCCATCTCCTTCCTAGGGTACCGCTTTTCAGCGTCAGGGGTAGAGATGGAGAATGACCGCATTTCAGCCGTGCGTAATTGGCCGACTCCAACCACGGTAAAGGAAGTGCAGCGGTTTTTAGGGTTTGCCAACTACTACCGGAGATTTATCCGGGGTTTTGGTCAGGTAGCGGCTCCCATTACCTCACTGCTGAGGGGAGGACCTGTGAGACTGCAGTGGACAGCTGGAGCGGACAGGGCGTTTGGTCACCTGAAGGCTCTGTTTACTTCAGCTCCCGTGCTGGCTCATCCTGATCCTTCCTTAGCATTCATGGTTGAGGTGGACGCGTCCGAGGCGGGGATAGGGGCTGTGCTGTCTCAGCGTTCGGGTACGCCACTAAAGCTTCGCCCCTGTGCATTCTTTTCGAAGAAGCTCAGCCCGGCGGAGCGAAACTATGATGTGGGGGACCGGGAGTTGCTGGCTGTTGTCATGGCTCTGAAAGCGTGGAGACACTGGCTTGAGGGGGCTAGACACCCTTTTCTCATTTGGACTGACCACCGCTATCTGGAGTACATACGGGCAGCGAGGAGAATGAACCCTCGCCAGGCAAGGTGGGCCATGTTTTTCACCCGTTTTGATTTCACCCTTTCCTACAAACCAGGTTCCCAGAACGTTAAGGCAGACGCACTGTCCCGGCTGTATGATACAGAGGAGAGGTCCTCAGATCCCACTCCCATCATTCCAGCCTCTCGCCTGGTGGCACCGGTGGTATGGGAGGTGGACGCGGACATCGAACGGGCGTCACGTTCAGAGCCCATTCCACCTGACTGTCCAGCTGGGCGTATGTACGTTCCGTTTGATGTCCGCGATCGTTTGATCTGTTGGGCTCATACGTCACCCTCCTCTGGTCATCCTGGGATCGGTCGGACGGTGCGCTGCCTTTCTGAGAAGTACTGGTGGCCCACTTTAGCTAAGGACGTGCGGGTTTATGTTTCCTCCTGTTCGGTATGTGCACAGTGTAAGGCACCTAGACATCTGCCCAGAGGGAAATTACAACCCCTTCCCGTTCCACAGCGACCATGGTCACACCTATCGGTGGATTTTGTGACGGATCTTCCCCCGTCGCGGGGTAACACCACGATCCTGGTTGTTGTGGATCGGTTTTCTAAGTCCTGCCGTCTCCTTCCTTTGCCCGGTCTCCCTACGGCTCTACAAACTGCGGAGGCTCTGTTCACCCATGTATTCCGGCACTACGGGGTGCCTGAGGATATAGTTTCTGATCGGGGTCCCCAATTTACGTCTAGAGTCTGTAGGGCGTTTATGGAACGCCTGGGGATCTCGGTCAGCCTTACCTCAGGTTTCCACCCCGAGAGCAACGGGCAGGTGGAAAGAGTAAACCAGGATGTGGGTAGGTTTCTGAGGTCCTATTGCCAGGACCGGCCGGGGGAGTGGGCAGCTTACATCCCCTGGGCCGAGATGGCCCAAAATTCCCTCCGCCACTCCTCTACCAACCTATCACCTTTTCAGTGTGTGCTAGGTTACCAGCCGGTCCTGGCACCATGGCATCAGAGCCAGATTGACGCTCCTGCGGTGGATGAATGGTTTCGGCACTCAGAGGAGACTTGGAACGCTGCTCACGTACGGCTACAACTGGCCATCAGGAGACAAAAGGCGAGTGCCGACCGCCACCGCAGTGAGGCCCCCGTGTATGCACCGGGGGATCGGGTCTGGCTCTCGACCCGAAACCTACCCCTTCACCTGCCCTGCCGGAAGCTGGGTCCGCGGTTTGTGGGGCCATTTAAAGTCCTGAGGAGACTGAGCGAGGTTTGTTATAGGTTACAACTCCCCCCTGATTATCGTATTAATCCCTCGTTCCATGTGTCTCTCCTCAGGCCGGTGGTGGCTGGTCCGCTCCAGCAGTCTGAGGTGCGGGAGGTCCCTCCGACCCCTCTTGACATCGAGGGGGTCCCGGTGTATACCGTAAGGGCCATCATGGATTCTAGACGTCGGGCGAGGGGCCTTCAGTACCTCGTGGAGTGGGAGGGGTACGGTCCGGAGGAGAGATGCTGGGTACCGGTGGAGGACATCCTAGATCCATCAATGTTACAAGAGTTTCACCGTCTCCACCCGGATCGCCCTGCGCCTCGCCCTCCGGGTCGTCCCCGAGGCCGGTGTCGTCGCGCTGCTGGAGCCGCGCGTCAGGGGAGGGGTACTGTAGGGGAGGGGTACTGTCACGACTTCCGCCGAAGTCGGCCCTTCTCCTTGTTCCGGTGGTGTTCGGCGGTCGACGTCGACGGCTTTCTAGTCGCCATCGATCCACTTTTCAGTTACGTTTTGTTTTGTCTGTATTATCCACACCTGTTTTCAATTCCCCCATCATGTTCCCTATTTAACCCTCTTGCTTTCATTTCTGTTTTGTCCGTGATTGTTTATTACGTTAGTGGTTGTTGTTAGTTCTGTTTTTTCCCTTTGTGGATTTTTTTATGTATTTTGAGTAAACGTTTTATGTTTCGCTCAGACACCTGTGTCCTGCACTTGACTCTGGTACTTCGCTACACACAACCCTGACAATAACTTAGTGTTCTCCAGACTGATGTCACTATAACCTAGTGTTCTCCAGACTGATGTCACTATAACCTAGTGTTCTCCAGACTGATGTCACTATAACCTAGTGTTCTCCAGACTGATGTCACTATAACCTAGTGTTCTCCAGACTGACGTCACTATAACCTAGTGTTCTCATGACTGATGTCACTATAACCTAGTGTTCTCCAGACTGATGTCACTATAACCTAGTGTTCTCCAGACTGACGTCACTATAACCTAGTGTTCTCCAGACTGATGTCACTATAACCTAGTGTTCTCCAGACTGATGTCACTATAACCTAGTGTTCTCCACACTGATGTCACTATAACCTAGTGTTCTCCAGACTGATGTCACTATAACCTAGTGTTCTCCAGACTGATGTCACTATAACCTAGTGTTCTCCAGACTGACGTCACTATAACCTAGTGTTCTCCAGACTGATGTCACTATAACCTAGTGTTCTCCAGACTGATGTCACTATAACCTAGTGTTCTCCAGACTGATGTCACTATATCCTAGTGTTCTCCAGACTGATGTCACTATAACCTAGTGTTCTCCAGACTGACGTCACTATAACCTAGTGTTCTCCAGACTGACGTCACTATAATCTAGTGTTCTCCAGACTGATGTCACTATAACCTAGTGTTCTCCAGACTGATGTCACTATAACCTAGTGTTCTCCAGACTGATTTCACTATAACCTAGTGGTCTCCAGACTGATGTCACTATAACCTAGTGTTCTCCAGACTGATGTCACTATAACCTAGTGTGCTCCAGACTGATGTCACTATAACCTAGTGTTCTCCAGACTGATGTCACTATAACCTAGTGTTCTCCAGACTGATGTCACTATAACCTAGTGTTCTCCAGACTGATGTCACTATAACCTAGTGTTCTCCAGACTGACGTCACTATAACCTAGTGTTCTCCAGACTGATGTCACAATGACCTAGTGTTCTCCAGACTGATGTCACTATAACCTAGTGTTCTCCAGACTGATGTCACTATAACCTAGTGTTCTCCAGACTGATGTCACTATAACCTAGTGTTCTCCAGACTGATGTCACTATAACCTAGTGTTCTCCAGACTGATGTCACTATAACCTAGTGTTCTCCAGACTGATGTCACTATAACCTAGTGTTCTCCAGACTGACGTCACTATAACCTAGTGTTCTCCAGACTGACGTCACTATAACCTAGTGTTCTCCAGACTGATGTCACTATAACTTAGTGTTCTCCAGACTGATGTCACTATAACTTAGTGTTCTCCAGACTGATGTCACTATAACTTAGTGTTCTCCAGACTGATGTCACTATAACCTAGTGTTCTCCAGACTGATCTCACTATAACCTAAGCTGCTCTCCAAACTGATGTCACTATAACCTAGTGTTCTCCAGACTGATGTCACTATAACCTAGTGTTCTCCAGACTGACGTCACTATAACCTAGTGTTCTCCAGACTGATGTCACTATAACCTAGTGTTCTCCAGACTGACGTCACTATAACATAGTGTTCTCCAGACTGATGTCACTATAACCTAGTGTTCTCCAGACTGACGTCACTATAACCTAGTGTTCTCCAGACTGATGTCACAATGACCTAGTGTTCTCCAGACTGATGTCACTATAACCTAGGGTTCTCCAGACTGATGTCACTATAACCTAGTGTTCTCCAGACTGATGTCACTATAACCTAGTGTTCTCCAGACTGATGTCACTATATCCTAGTGTTCTCCAGACTGATGTCACTATAACCTAGTGTTCTCCAGACTGACGTCACTATAACCTAGTGTTCTCCTGACGTCACTATAACCTAGTGTTCTCCAGACTGACGTCACTATAACCTAGTGTTCTCCAGACTGATGTCACTATAACCTAGTGTTCTCCAGACTGACGTCACTATAACCTAGTGTTCTCCAGACTGATGTCACTATAACCTAGTGTTCTCCAGACTGACGTCACTATAACCTAGTGTTCTCCAGACTGATGTCACTATAACTTAGTTTTCTACAGACTGATGTCACTATAACCTAGTGTTCTCCAGACTGACGTCACTATAACCTAGTGTTCTCCAGACTGATGTCACTATAACCTAGTGTTCTCCAGACTGATGTCACTATAACCTAGTGTTCTCCAGACTGATGTCACTATAACCTAGTGTTCTCCAGACTGATGTCACTATAACCTAGTGTTCTCCAGACTGATGTCACTATAACCTAGTGTTCTCCAGACTGATGTCACTATAACCTAGTGTTCTCCAGACTGATGTCACTATAACTTAGTGTTCTCCAGACTGATGTCACTATAACTTAGTGTTCTACAGACTGATGTCACTATAACCTAGTGTTCTCCAGACTGATGTCACTATAACCTAGTGTTCTCCAGACTGATGTCACTATAACCTAGTGTTCTCCAGACTGATGTCACTATAACCTAGTGTTCTCCAGACTGATGTCACTATATCCTAGTGTTCTCCAGACTGATGTCACTATAACCTAGTGTTCTCCAGACTGATGTCACTATATCCTAGTGTTCTCCAGACTGATGTCACTATAACCTAGTGTTCTCCAGACTGATGTCAGTATAACCTAGTGTTCTCCAGACTGATGTCAGTATAACCTAGTGTTCTCCAGACTGATGTCACTATAACCTAGTGTTCTCCAGACTGATGTCACTATAACCTAGTGTTCTCCAGACTGATCTCACTATAACCTAAGCTGCTCTCCAGACTGATGTCACTATAACCTAGTGTTCTCCAGACTGATGTCACTATAACCTAGTGGTCTCCAGACTGATGTCACTATATCCTAGTGTTCTCCAGACTGATGTCACTATAACCTAGTGTTCTCCAGACTGATGTCACTATAACCTGGTGTTCTCCAGACTGATGTCACTATAACCTAGTGTTCTCCAGACTGATGTCACTATAACCTAGTGTTCTCCAGACTGATGTCACTATAACCTAGTGTTCTCCAGACTGATGTCACTATAACCTAGTGTTCTCCAGACTGATGTCACTATAACCTAGTGTTCTCCAGACTGATGTCACTATAACCTAGTGTTCTCCAGACTGATGTCACTATAACCTGGTGTTCTCCAGACTGATGTCACTATAATCTAGTGTTCTCATGACTGATGTCACTATAACCTAGTGTTCTCCAGACTGATGTCACTATAACCTAGTGTTCTCCAGACTGACGTCACTATAACCTAGTGTTCTCCAGACTGACGTCACTATAACCTAGTGTTCTCCAGACTGATGTCACTATAACCTAGTGTTCTCCAGACTGATGTCACTATAACCTAGTGTTCTCCAGACTGACGTCACTATAACCTAATGTTCTCCAAACTGATGTCACAATAACCTAGTGTTCTCCAGACTGATGTCACTATAACCTAGTGTTCTCCAGACTGATGTCACTATAACCTAGTGTTCTCCAGACTGATGTCACTTTAACCTAGTGTTCTCCAGACTGATGTCACTATAACCTAGTGTTCTCCAAACTGATGTCACTATAACCTAGTGTTCTCCAGACTGATGTCACTATAACCTAGTGTTCTCCAGACTGACGTCACTATAACCTAGTGTTCTCCAGACTGATGTCACTATAACCTGGTGTTCTCCAGACTGATGTCACTATAATCTAGTGTTCTCATGACTGATGTCACTATAACCTAGTGTTCTCCAGACTGATGTCACTATAACCTAGTGTTCTCCAGACTGATGTCACTATAACCTGGTGTTCTCCAGACTGATGTCACTATAATCTAGTGATCTCATGACTGATGTCACTATAACCTAGTGTTCTCCAGACTGATGTCACTATAACCTAGTGTTCTCCAGACTGACGTCACTATAACCTAGTGTTCTCCAGACTGATGTCACTATAACCTAGTGTTCTCCAGACTGATGTCACTATAACCTAGTGTTCTCCAGACTGATGTCACTATAACCTAGTGTTCTCCAGACTGACGTCACTATAACCTAGTGTTCTCCATACTGATGTCACTATAACCTAGTGTTCTCCAGACTCATGTCACTATAACCTAGTGTTCTCCAGACTGACATCACTATAACCTAGTGTTCTCCAGACTGATGTCACTATATCCTAGTGTTCTCCAGACTGATGTCACTATAACCTAGTGTTCTCCAGACTGATGTCACTATAACCTAGTGTTCTCCAGACTGATGTCACTATAACCTAGTGTTCTCCAGACTGATGTCACTATATCCTAGTGTTCTCCAGACTGATGTCACTATAACCTAGTGTTCTCCAGACTGACGTCACTATAACCTAGTGTTCTCCAGACTGATGTCACTATAACCTAGTGTTCTCCAGACTGATGTCACTATAACCTAGTGTTCTCCAGACTGATGTCACTATAACCTAGTGTTCTCCAGACTGATGTCACTATAACCTAGTGTTCTCCAGACTGATTTCACTATAACCTAGTGTTCTCCAGACTGATGTCACTATAACCTAGTGTTCTCCAGACTGATGTCACTATAACCTAGTGTTCTCCAGACTGATGTCACTATAACTTAGTGTTCTCCAGACTGATGTCACTATAACCTAGTGTTCTCCAGACTGATGTCACAATGACCTAGTGTTCTCCAGACTGATGTCACTATAACCTAGTGTTCTCCAGACTGATGTCACTATAACCTAGTGTTCTCCAGACTGATCTCACTATAACCTAAGCTGCTCTCCAGACTGATGTCACTATAACCTAGTGTTCTCCAGACTGATGTCACTATAACCTAGTGGTCTCCAGACTGATGTCAATATATCCTAGTGTTCTCCAGACTGATGTAACTATAACCTAGTGTTCTCCAGACTGATGTCACTATAACCTGGTGTTCTCCAGACTGATGTCACTATAACCTAGTGTTCTCCAGACTGATGTCACTATAACCTAGTGTTCTCCAGACTGATGTCACTATAACCTAGTGTTCTCCAGACTGATGTCACTATAACCTAGTGTTCTCCAGACTGATGTCACTATAACCTAGTGTTCTCCAGACTGATGTCACTATAACCTAGTGTTCTCCAGACTGATGTCACTATAACCTAGTGTTCTCCAGACTGACGTCACTATAACCTAGTGTTCTCCAGACTGACGTCACTATAACCTAGTGTTCTCCAGACTGATGTCACTATAACCTAGTGTTCTCCAGACTGACGTCACTATAACCTAGTGTTCTCCATACTGATGTCACTATAACCTAGTGTTCTCCAGACTCATGTCACTATAACCTAGTGTTCTCCAGACTGACATCACTATAACCTAGTGTTCTCCAGACTGATGTCACTATATCCTAGTGTTCTCCAGACTGATGTCACTATAACCTAGTGTTCTCCAGACTGATGTCACTATAACCTAGTGTTCTCCAGACTGATGTCACTATAACCTAGTGTTCTCCAGACTGATGTCACTATATCCTAGTGTTCTCCAGACTGATGTCACTATAACCTAGTGTTCTCCAGACTGACGTCACTATAACCTAGTGTTCTCCAGACTGATGTCACTATAACCTAGTGTTCTCCAGACTGACGTCACTATAACCTAGTGTTCTCCAGACTGATGTCACTATAACCTAGTGTTCTCCAGACTGATGTCACTATAACCTAGTGTTCTCCAGACTGACGTCACTATAACCTAGTGTTCTCCAGACTGATGTCACTATAACCTAAGCTGCTCTCCAGACTGATGTCACTATGACCTAGTGTTCTCCAGACTGATGTCACTATAACCTAGTGTTCTCCAGACTGATGTCACTATAACCTAGTGTTCTCCAGACTGATGTCACTATAACCTAGTGTTCTCCAGACTGATGTCACTATAACCTAGTGTTCTCCAGACTGATGTCACTATAACTTAGTGTTCTCCAGACTGATGTCACTATAACCTAGTATTCTCCAGACTGATGTCACAATGACCTAGTGTTCTCCAGACTGATGTCACTATAACCTGGTGTTCTCCAGACTGATGTCACTATAATCCTAGTGTTCTCCAGACTGATGTCACTATAACCTGGTGTTCTCCAGACTGATGTCACTATAACCTAGTGTTCTCCAGACTGATGTCACTATAACCTAGTGTTCTCCAGACTGATGTCACTATAACCTAGTGTTCTCCAGACTGATGTCACTATAACCTAGTGTTCTCCAGACTGATGTCACTATAACCTAGTGTTCTCCAGACTGATGTCACTATAACCTAGTGTTCTCCAGACTGATGTCACTATAACCTAGTGTTCTCCAGACTGATGTCACTATAACCTGGTGTTCTCCAGACTGATGTCACTATAATCTAGTGTTCTCATGACTGATGTCACTATAACCTAGTGTTCTCCAGACTGATGTCACTATAACCTAGTGTTCTCCAGACTGACGTAACTATAACCTAGTGTTCTCCAGACTGACGTCACTATAACCTAGTGTTCTCCAGACGGATGTCACTATAACCTAGTGTTCTCCAGACTGATGTCACTATAACCTAGTGTTCTCCAGACTGACGTCACTATAACCTAATGTTCTCCAAACTGATGTCACAATAACCTAATGTTCTCCAAACTGATGTCACAATAACCTAGTGTTCTCCAGACTGATGTCACTATAACCTAGTGTTCTCCAGACTGATGTCACTATAACCTAGTGTTCTCCAGACTGATGTCACTGTAACCTAGTGTTCTCCAGACTGATGTCACTATAACCTAGTGTTCTCCAGACTGATGTCACTATAACCTAGTGTTCTCCAGACTGACGTCACTATAACCTAGTGTTCTCCAGACTGATGTCACTATAACCTAGTGTTCTCCAGACTGATGTCACTATAACCTAGTGTTCTCCAGACTGATGTCACTATAACCTAGTGTTCTCCAGACTGACGTCACTATAACCTAGTGTTCTCCATACTGATGTCACTATAACCTAGTGTTCTCCAGACTCATGTCACTATAACCTAGTGTTCTCCAGACTGACATCACTATAACCTAGTGTTCTCCAGACTGATGTCACTATATCCTAGTGTTCTCCAGACTGATGTCACTATAACCTAGTGTTCTCCAGACTGATGTCACTATAACCTAGTGTTCTCCAGACTGATGTCACTATAACCTAGTGTTCTCCAGACTGATGTCACTATATCCTAGTGTTCTCCAGACTGATGTCACTATAACCTAGTGTTCTCCAGACTGACGTCACTATAACCTAGTGTTCTCCAGACTGATGTCACTATAACCTAGTGTTCTCCAGACTGATGTCACTATAACCTAGTGTTCTCCAGACTGATGTCACTATAACCTAGTGTTCTCCAGACTGATGTCACTATAACCTAGTGTTCTCCAGACTGATTTCACTATAACCTAGTGTTCTCCAGACTGATGTCACTATAACCTAGTGTTCTCCAGACTGATGTCACTATAACCTAGTGTTCTCCAGACTGATGTCACTATAACTTAGTGTTCTCCAGACTGATGTCACTATAACCTAGTGTTCTCCAGACTGATGTCACAATGACCTAGTGTTCTCCAGACTGATGTCACTATAACCTAGTGTTCTCCAGACTGATGTCACTATAACCTAGTGTTCTCCAGACTGATCTCACTATAACCTAAGCTGCTCTCCAGACTGATGTCACTATAACCTAGTGTTCTCCAGACTGATGTCACTATAACCTAGTGGTCTCCAGACTGATGTCAATATATCCTAGTGTTCTCCAGACTGATGTAACTATAACCTAGTGTTCTCCAGACTGATGTCACTATAACCTGGTGTTCTCCAGACTGATGTCACTATAACCTAGTGTTCTCCAGACTGATGTCACTATAACCTAGTGTTCTCCAGACTGATGTCACTATAACCTAGTGTTCTCCAGACTGATGTCACTATAACCTAGTGTTCTCCAGACTGATGTCACTATAACCTAGTGTTCTCCAGACTGATGTCACTATAACCTAGTGTTCTCCAGACTGATGTCACTATAACCTAGTGTTCTCCAGACTGACGTCACTATAACCTAGTGTTCTCCAGACTGACGTCACTATAACCTAGTGTTCTCCAGACTGATGTCACTATAACCTAGTGTTCTCCAGACTGACGTCACTATAACCTAGTGTTCTCCATACTGATGTCACTATAACCTAGTGTTCTCCAGACTCATGTCACTATAACCTAGTGTTCTCCAGACTGACATCACTATAACCTAGTGTTCTCCAGACTGATGTCACTATATCCTAGTGTTCTCCAGACTGATGTCACTATAACCTAGTGTTCTCCAGACTGATGTCACTATAACCTAGTGTTCTCCAGACTGATGTCACTATAACCTAGTGTTCTCCAGACTGATGTCACTATATCCTAGTGTTCTCCAGACTGATGTCACTATAACCTAGTGTTCTCCAGACTGACGTCACTATAACCTAGTGTTCTCCAGACTGATGTCACTATAACCTAGTGTTCTCCAGACTGACGTCACTATAACCTAGTGTTCTCCAGACTGATGTCACTATAACCTAGTGTTCTCCAGACTGATGTCACTATAACCTAGTGTTCTCCAGACTGACGTCACTATAACCTAGTGTTCTCCAGACTGATGTCACTATAACCTAAGCTGCTCTCCAGACTGATGTCACTATGACCTAGTGTTCTCCAGACTGACGTCACTATAACCTAGTGTTCTCCAGACTGATGTCACTATAACCTAGTGTTCTCCAGACTGATGTCACTATAACCTAGTGTTCTCCAGACTGATGTCACTATAACCTAGTGTTCTCCAGACTGATGTCACTATAACTTAGTGTTCTCCAGACTGATGTCACTATAACCTAGTGTTCTCCAGACTGATGTCACAATGACCTAGTGTTCTCCAGACTGATGTCACTATATCCTAGTGTTCTCCAGACTGATGTCACTATAACCTAGTGTTCTCCAGACTGATGTCACTATAACCTGGTGTTCTCCAGACTGATGTCACTATAACCTAGTGTTCTCCAGACTGATGTCACTATAACCTAGTGTTCTCCAGACTGATGTCACTATAACCTAGTGTTCTCCAGACTGATGTCACTATAACCTAGTGTTCTCCAGACTGATGTCACTATAACCTAGTGTTCTCCAGACTGATGTCACTATAACCTAGTGTTCTCCAGACTGATGTCACTATAACCTAGTGTTCTCCAGACTGATGTCACTATAACCTGGTGTTCTCCAGACTGATGTCACTATAATCTAGTGTTCTCATGACTGATGTCACTATAACCTAGTGTTCTCCAGACTGATGTCACTATAACCTAGTGTTCTCCAGACTGACGTAACTATAACCTAGTGTTCTCCAGACTGACGTCACTATAACCTAGTGTTCTCCAGACTGATGTCACTATAACCTAGTGTTCTCCAGACTGATGTCACTATAACCTAGTGTTCTCCAGACTGACGTCACTATAACCTAATGTTCTCCAAACTGATGTCACAATAACCCAGTGTTCTCCAAACTGATGTCACTATAACCTAGTGTTCTCCAGACTGACGTCACTATAACCTAGTGTTCTCCAGACTGACGTCACTATAACCTAGTGTTCTCCAGACTGATGTCACTATAACCTAGTGTTCTCCAGACTGATGTCACTATAACCTAGTGTTCTCCAGACTGATGTCACTGTAACCTAGTGTTCTCCAGACTGATGTCACTATAACCTAGTGTTCTCCAAACTGATGTCACTATAACCTAGTGTTCTCCAGACTGATGTCACTATAACCTAGTGTTCTCCAGACTGATGTCACTATAACCTAGTGTTCTCCAGACTGATGTCACTATAACCTAGTGTTCTCCAGACTGATGTCACTATAACCTGGTGTTCTCCAGACTGATGTCACTATAATCTAGTGTTCTCATGACTGATGTCACTATAACCTAGTGTTCTCCAGACTGATGTCACTATAACCTAGTGTTCTCCAGACTGACGTCACTATAACCTAGTGTTCTCCAGACTGACGTCACTATAACCTAGTGTTCTCCAGACTGATGTCACTATAACCTAGTGTTCTCCAGACTGATGTCACTATAACCTAGTGTTCTCCAGACTGACGTCACTATAACCTAGTGTTCTCCAGACTGATGTCACTATAACCTAGTGTTCTCCAGACTCATGTCACTATAACCTAGTGTTCTCCAGACTGACATCACTATAACCTAATGTTCTCCAAACTGATGTCACAATAACCCAGTGTTGTCCAAACTGATGTCACTATAACCTAGTGTTCTCCAGACTGACGTCACTATAACCTGGTGTTCTCCAGACTGACGTCACTATAACCTAGTGTTCTCCAGACTGATGTCACTATAACCTAGTGTTCTCCAGACTGATGTCACTATAACCTAGTGTTCTCCAGACTGATGTCACTGTAACCTAGTGTTCTCCAGACTGATGTCACTATGACCTAGTGTTCTCCAGACTGATGTCACTATAACCTAGTGTTCTCCAGACTGACGTCACTATAATCTAGTGTTCTCCAGACTAATGTCACTATCACCTAGTGTTCTCCAGACTGATGTCACTTTAACCTAGCGTTCTCCAGACTGATGTCACTATAACCTAGTGTTCTCCAGACTGATGTCACTATAACCTAGTGTTCTCCAGACTGACGTCACTATAATCTAGTGTTCTCCAGACTGATGTCACTATAACCTAGTGTTCTCCAGACTGACGTCACTATAACCTAGTGTTCTCCAGACTGATGTCACTATAACCTAGTGTTCTCCAGACTGATGTCACTATAACCTAGTGTTCTCCAGACTGACGTCACTATCACCTAGTGTTCTCCAGACTGACGTCACTATAACCTAGTGTTCTCCAGACTGATGTCACTATAACCTAGTGTTCTCCAGACTGATGTCACTATAACCTAGTGTTCTCCAGACTGACGTCACTATAACCTAGTGTTCTCCAGACTGACGTCACTATAACCTAGTGTTCTCCAGACTGACGTCACTATAACCTAGTGTTCTCCAGACTGATGTCACTATAACCTAGTGGTCTCCAGACTGATGTCACTATAACCTAGTGTTCTCCAGACTGATGTCACTATAACCTAGTGTTCTCCAGACTGATGTCACTATAACCTAGTGTTCTCCAGACTGACGTCACTATAACGTAGTGTTCTCCAGACTGACGTCACTATAACCTAGTGTTCTCCAGACTGACGTCACTATAACCTAGTGTTCTCCAGACTGATGTCACTATAACCTAGTGTTCTCCAGACTGATGTCACTATAACCTAGTGTTCTCCTGACTGATGTCACTATGACCTAGTGTTCTCCAGACTGATGTCACTATCACCTAGTGTTCTCCAGACTGATGTCACTATAACCTAGTGTTCTCCAGACTGATGTCACTATAACTTAGTGTTCTCCAGACTGATGTCACTATAACCTAGTGTTCTCCAGACTGACGTCACTATAACCTAGTGTTCTCCAGACTAATGTCACTATAACCTAGTCTTCTCCAGACTGATGTCACTATAACCTAGTGTTCTCCAGACTGATGTCACTATAACCTAGTGTTCTCCAGACTGATGTCACTATAACCTAGTGTTCTCCAGACTGACGTCACTATAATCTAGTGTTCTCCAGACTGATGTCACTATCACCTAGTGTTCTCCAGACTGATGTCACTATAACGTAGTGTTCTCCAGACTGATGTCACTATAACCTAGTGTTCTCCAGACTGATGTCACTATATCCTAGTGTTCTCCAGACTGATGTCACTATAACCTAGTGTTCTCCAGACTGATGTCAGTATAACCTAGTGTTCTCCAGACTGATGTCAGTATAACCTAGTGTTCTCCAGACTGATGTCACTATAACCTAGTGTTCTCCAGACTGATGTCACTATAACCTAGTGTTCTCCAGACTGATCTCACTATAACCTAAGCTGCTCTCCAGACTGATGTCACTATAACCTAGTGTTCTCAAGACTGATGTCACTATAACCTAATGGTCTCCAGACTGATGTCACTATATCCTAGTGTTCTCCAGACTGATGTCACTATAACCTAGTGTTCTCCAGACTGATGTCACTATAACCTGGTGTTCTCCAGACTGATGTCACTATAACCTAGTGTTCTCCAGACTGATGTCACTATAACCTAGTGTTCTCCAGACTGATGTCACTATAACCTAGTGTTCTCCAGACTGATGTCACTATAACCTAGTGTTCTCCAGACTGATGTCACTATAACCTAGTGTTCTCCAGACTGATGTCACTATAACCTAGTGTTCTCCAGACTGATGTCACTATAACCTGGTGTTCTCCAGACTGATGTCACTATAATCTAGTGTTCTCATGACTGATGTCACTATAACCTAGTGTTCTCCAGACTGATGTCACTGTAACCTAGTGTTCTCCAGACTGATGTCACTATAACCTAGTGTTCTCCAAACTGATGTCACTATAACCTAGTGTTCTCCAGACTGATGTCACTATAACCTAGTGTTCTCCAGACTGATGTCACTATAACCTAGTGTTCTCCAGACTGATGTCACTATAACCTAGTGTTCTCCAGACTGATGTCACTATAACCTGGTGTTCTCCAGACTGATGTCACTATAATCTAGTGTTCTCATGACTGATGTCACTATAACCTAGTGTTCTCCAGACTGATGTCACTATAACCTAGTGTTCTCCAGACTGACGTCACTATAACCTAGTGTTCTCCAGACTGACGTCACTATAACCTAGTGTTCTCCAGACTGATGTCACTATAACCTAGTGTTCTCCAGACTGATGTCACTATAACCTAGTGTTCTCCAGACTGATGTCACTATAACCTAGTGTTCTCCAGACTGACGTCACTATAACCTAGTGTTCTCCAGACTGATGTCACTATAACCTAGTGTTCTCCAGACTCATGTCACTATAACCTAGTGTTCTCCAGACTGACATCACTATAACCTAATGTTCTCCAAACTGATGTCACAATAACCCAGTGTTGTCCAAACTGATGTCACTATAACCTAGTGTTCTCCAGACTGACGTCACTATAACCTGGTGTTCTCCAGACTGACGTCACTATAACCTAGTGTTCTCCAGACTGATGTCACTATAACCTAGTGTTCTCCAGACTGATGTCACTATAACCTAGTGTTCTCCAGACTGATGTCACTGTAACCTAGTGTTCTCCAGACTGATGTCACTATGACCTAGTGTTCTCCAGACTGATGTCACTATAACCTAGTGTTCTCCAGACTGACGTCACTATAATCTAGTGTTCTCCAGACTAATGTCACTATCACCTAGTGTTCTCCAGACTGATGTCACTTTAACCTAGCGTTCTCCAGACTGATGTCACTATAACCTAGTGTTCTCCAGACTGATGTCACTATAACCTAGTGTTCTCCAGACTGACGTCACTATAATCTAGTGTTCTCCAGACTGATGTCACTATAACCTAGTGTTCTCCAGACTGACGTCACTATAACCTAGTGTTCTCCAGACTGATGTCCCTATAACCTAAGCTGATCTCCACACTGATTTCACTATAACCTAGTGTTCTCCAGACTGACGTCACTATAACCTAGTGTTCTCCAGACTGATGTCACTATAACCTAGTGTTCTCCAGACTGATGTCACTATAACCTAGTGTTCTCCAGACTGACGTCACTATCACCTAGTGTTCTCCAGACTGACGTCACTATAACCTAGTGTTCTCCAGACTGATGTCACTATAACCTAGTGTTCTCCAGACTGATGTCACTATAACCCAGTGTTCTCCAGACTGACGTCACTATAACCTAGTGTTCTCCAGACTGACGTCACTATAACCTAGTGTTCTCCAGACTGACGTCACTATAACCTAGTGTTCTCCAGACTGATGTCACTATAACCTAGTGGTCTCCAGACTGATGTCACTATAACCTAGTGTTCTCCAGACTGATGTCACTATAACCTAGTGTTCTCCAGACTGATGTCACTATAACCTAGTGTTCTCCAGACTGACGTCACTATAACGTAGTGTTCTCCAGACTGACGTCACTATAACCTAGTGTTCTCCAGACTGACGTCACTATAACCTAGTGTTCTCCAGACTGATGTCACTATAACCTAGTGTTCTCCAGACTGATGTCACTATAACCTAGTGTTCTCCTGACTGATGTCACTATGACCTAGTGTTCTCCAGACTGATGTCACTATCACCTAGTGTTCTCCAGACTGATGTCACTATAACCTAGTGTTCTCCAGACTGATGTCACTATAACTTAGTGTTCTCCAGACTGATGTCACTATAACCTAGTGTTCTCCAGACTGACGTCACTATAACCTAGTGTTCTCCAGACTAATGTCACTATAACCTAGTCTTCTCCAGACTGATGTCACTATAACCTAGTGTTCTCCAGACTGATGTCACTATAACCTAGTGTTCTCCAGACTGATGTCACTATAACCTAGTGTTCTCCAGACTGACGTCACTATAATCTAGTGTTCTCCAGACTGATGTCACTATCACCTAGTGTTCTCCAGACTGATGTCACTATAACCTAGTGTTCTCCAGACTGATGTCACTATAACCTAGTGTTCTCCAGACTGATGTCACTATATCCTAGTGTTCTCCAGACTGATGTCACTATAACCTAGTGTTCTCCAGACTGATGTCAGTATAACCTAGTGTTCTCCAGACTGATGTCAGTATAACCTAGTGTTCTCCAGACTGATGTCACTATAACCTAGTGTTCTCCAGACTGATGTCACTATAACCTAGTGTTCTCCAGACTGATCTCACTATAACCTAAGCTGCTCTCCAGACTGATGTCACTATAACCTAGTGTTCTCCAGACTGATGTCACTATAACCTAGTGGTCTCCAGACTGATGTCACTATATCCTAGTGTTCTCCAGACTGATGTCACTATAACCTAGTGTTCTCCAGACTGATGTCACTATAACCTGGTGTTCTCCAGACTGATGTCACTATAACCTAGTGTTCTCCAGACTGATGTCACTATAACCTAGTGTTCTCCAGACTGATGTCACTATAACCTAGTGTTCTCCAGACTGATGTCACTATAACCTAGTGTTCTCCAGACTGATGTCACTATAACCTAGTGTTCTCCAGACTGATGTCACTATAACCTAGTGTTCTCCAGACTGATGTCACTATAACCTGGTGTTCTCCAGACTGATGTCACTATAATCTAGTGTTCTCATGACTGATGTCACTATAACCTAGTGTTCTCCAGACTGATGTCACTATAACCTAGTGTTCTCCAGACTGACGTCACTATAACCTAGTGTTCTCCAGACTGACGTCACTATAACCTAGTGTTCTCCAGACTGATGTCACTATAACCTAGTGTTCTCCAGACTGATGTCACTATAACCTAGTGTTCTCCAGACTGACGTCACTATAACCTAATGTTCTCCAAACTGATGTCACAATAACCTAGTGTTCTCCAGACTGATGTCACTATAACCTAGTGTTCTCCAGACTGATGTCACTATAACCTAGTGTTCTCCAGACTGATGTCACTGTAACCTAGTGTTCTCCAGACTGATGTCACTATAACCTAGTGTTCTCCAAACTGATGTCACTATAACCTAGTGTTCTCCAGACTGATGTCACTATAACCTAGTGTTCTCCAGACTGACGTCACTATAACCTAGTGTTCTCCAGACTGATGTCACTATAACCTGGTGTTCTCCAGACTGATGTCACTATAATCTAGTGTTCTCATGACTGATGTCACTATAACCTAGTGTTCTCCAGACTGATGTCACTATAACCTAGTGTTCTCCAGACTGATGTCACTATAACCTAGTGTTCTCCAGACTGATGTCACTATAATCTAGTGTTCTCATGACTGATGTCACTATAACCTAGTGTTCTCCAGACTGATGTCACTATAACCTAGTGTTCTCCAGACTGACGTCACTATAACCTAGTGTTCTCCAGACTGATGTCACTATAACCTAGTGTTCTCCAGACTGATGTCACTATAACCTAGTGATCTCCAGACTGATGTCACTATAACCTAGTGTTCTCCAGACTGACGTCACTATAACCTAGTGTTCTCCATACTGATGTCACTATAACCTAGTGTTCTCCAGACTCATGTCACTATAACCTAGTGTTCTCCAGACTGACATCACTATAACCTAGTGTTCTCCAGACTGATGTCACTATATCCTAGTGTTCTCCAGACTGATGTCACTATAACCTAGTGTTCTCCAGACTGATGTCACTATAACCTAGTGTTCTCCAGACTGATGTCGCTATAACCTAGTGTTCTCCAGACTGATGTCACTATATCCTAGTGTTCTCCAGACTGATGTCACTATAACCTAGTGTTCTCCAGACTGACGTCACTATAACCTAGTGTTCTCCAGACTGATGTCACTATAACCTAGTGTTCTCCAGACTGATGTCACTATAACCTAGTGTTCTCCAGACTGATGTCACTATAACCTAGTGTTCTCCAGACTGATTTCACTATAACCTAGTGTTCTCCAGACTGATGTCACTATAACCTAGTGTTCTCCAGACTGATGTCACTATAACCTAGTGTTCTCCAGACTGATGTCACTATAACTTAGTGTTCTCCAGACTGATGTCACTATAACCTAGTGTTCTCCAGACTGATGTCACAATGACCTAGTGTTCTCCAGACTGATGTCACTATAACCTAGTGTTCTCCAGACTGATGTCACTATAACCTAGTGTTCTCCAGACTGATCTCACTATAACCTAAGCTGCTCTCCAGACTGATGTCACTATAACCTAGTGTTCTCCAGACTGATGTCACTATAACCTAGTGGTCTCCAGACTGATGTCACTATATCCTAGTGTTCTCCAGACTGATGTAACTATAACCTAGTGTTCTCCAGACTGATGTCACTATAACCTGGTGTTCTCCAGACTGATGTCACTATAACCTAGTGTTCTCCAGACTGATGTCACTATAACCTAGTGTTCTCCAGACTGATGTCACTATAACCTAGTGTTCTCCAGACTGATGTCACTATAACCTAGTGTTCTCCAGACTGATGTCACTATAACCTAGTGTTCTCCAGACTGATGTCACTATAACCTAGTGTTCTCCAGACTGATGTCACTATAACCTAGTGTTCTCCAGACTGACGTCACTATAACCTAGTGTTCTCCAGACTGACGTCACTATAACCTAGTGTTCTCCAGACTGATGTCACTATAACCTAGTGTTCTCCAGACTGACGTCACTATAACCTAGTGTTCTCCATACTGATGTCACTATAACCTAGTGTTCTCCAGACTCATGTCACTATAACCTAGTGTTCTCCAGACTGACATCACTATAACCTAGTGTTCTCCAGACTGATGTCACTATATCCTAGTGTTCTCCAGACTGATGTCACTATAACCTAGTGTTCTCCAGACTGATGTCACTATAACCTAGTGTTCTCCAGACTGATGTCACTATAACCTAGTGTTCTCCAGACTGATGTCACTATATCCTAGTGTTCTCCAGACTGATGTCACTATAACCTAGTGTTCTCCAGACTGACGTCACTATAACCTAGTGTTCTCCAGACTGATGTCACTATAACCTAGTGTTCTCCAGACTGACGTCACTATAACCTAGTGTTCTCCAGACTGATGTCACTATAACCTAGTGTTCTCCAGACTGATGTCACTATAACCTAGTGTTCTCCAGACTGACGTCACTATAACCTAGTGTTCTCCAGACTGATGTCACTATAACCTAAGCTGCTCTCCAGACTGATGTCACTATGACCTAGTGTTCTCCAGACTGACGTCACTATAACCTAGTGTTCTCCAGACTGATGTCACTATAACCTAGTGTTCTCCAGACTGATGTCACTATAACCTAGTGTTCTCCAGACTGATGTCACTATAACCTAGTGTTCTCCAGACTGATGTCACTATAACCTAGTGTTCTCCAGACTGATGTCACTATAACTTAGTGTTCTCCAGACTGATGTCACTATAACCTAGTGTTCTCCAGACTGATGTCACAATGACCTAGTGTTCTCCAGACTGATGTCACTATATCCTAGTGTTCTCCAGACTGATGTCACTATAACCTAGTGTTCTCCAGACTGATGTCACTATAACCTGGTGTTCTCCAGACTGATGTCACTATAACCTAGTGTTCTCCAGACTGATGTCACTATAACCTAGTGTTCTCCAGACTGATGTCACTATAACCTAGTGTTCTCCAAACTGATGTCACTATAACCTAGTGTTCTCCAGACTGATGTCACTATAACCTAGTGTTCTCCAGACTGATGTCACTATAACCTAGTGTTCTCCAGACTGATGTCACTATAACCTAGTGTTCTCCAGACTGATGTCACTATAACCTGGTGTTCTCCAGACTGATGTCACTATAATCTAGTGTTCTCATGACTGATGTCACTATAACCTAGTGTTCTCCAGACTTATGTCACTATAACCTAGTGTTCTCCAGACTGACGTCACTATAACCTAGTGTTCTCCAGACTGACGTCACTATAACCTAGTGTTCTCCAGACTGATGTCACTATAACCTAGTGTTCTCCAGACTGATGTCACTATAACCTAGTGTTCTCCAGACTGACGTCACTATAACCTAATGTTCTCCAAACTGATGTCACAATAACCCAGTGTTCTCCAAACTGATGTCACTATAACCTAGTGTTCTCCAGACTGATGTCACTATAACCTAGTGTTCTCCAGACTGATGTCACTGTAACCTAGTGTTCTCCAGACTGATGTCACTATAACCTAGTGTTCTCCAAACTGATGTCACTATAACCTAGTGTTCTCCAGACTGATGTCACTATAACCTAGTGTTCTCCAGACTGATGTCACTATAACCTAGTGTTCTCCAGACTGATGTCACTATAACCTAGTGTTCTCCAGACTGATGTCACTATA
Source organism: Salvelinus fontinalis (assembly GCF_029448725.1). Taxonomy (NCBI): domain Eukaryota; kingdom Metazoa; phylum Chordata; class Actinopteri; order Salmoniformes; family Salmonidae; genus Salvelinus; species Salvelinus fontinalis. Next base: position 45,782,698 of record NC_074674.1, on the reverse strand, counting down.
ACCTGGTGTTCTCCAGACTGATGTCACTATAATCTAGTGTTCTCATGACTGATGTCACTATAACCTAGTGTTCTCCAGACTGATGTCACTATAACCTAGTGTTCTCCAGACTGACGTCACTATAACCTAGTGTTCTCCAGACTGACGTCACTATAACCTAGTGTTCTCCAGACTGATGTCACTATAACCTAGTGTTCTCCAGACTGATGTCACTATAACCTAGTGTTCTCCAGACTGACGTCACTATAACCTAGTGTTCTCCAGACTGATGTCACTATAACCTAGTGTTCTCCAGACTCATGTCACTATAACCTAGTGTTCTCCAGACTGACATCACTATAACCTAATGTTCTCCAAACTGATGTCACAATAACCCAGTGTTGTCCAAACTGATGTCACTATAACCTAGTGTTCTCCAGACTGACGTCACTATAACCTAGTGTTCTCCAGACTGACGTCACTATAACCTAGTGTTCTCCAGACTGATGTCACTATAACCTAGTGTTCTCCAGACTGATGTCACTATAACCTAGTGTTCTCCAGACTGATGTCACTGTAACCTAGTGTTCTCCAGACTGATGTCACTATGACCTAGTGTTCTCCAGACTGATGTCACTATAACCTAGTGTTCTCCAGACTGACGTCACTATAATCTAGTGTTCTCCAGACTAATGTCACTATCACCTAGTGTTCTCCAGACTGATGTCACTTTAACCTAGCGTTCTCCAGACTGATGTCACTATAACCTAGTGTTCTCCAGACTGATGTCACTATAACCTAGTGTTCTCCAGACTGACGTCACTATAATCTAGTGTTCTCCAGACTGATGTCACTATAACCTAGTGTTCTCCAGACTGACGTCACTATAACCTAGTGTTCTCCAGACTGATGTCCCTATAACCTAAGCTGATCTCCACACTGATTTCACTATAACCTAGTGTTCTCCAGACTGACGTCACTATAACCTAGTGTTCTCCAGACTGATGTCACTATAACCTAGTGTTCTCCAGACTGATGTCACTATAACCTAGTGTTCTCCAGACTGACGTCACTATCACCTAGTGTTCTCCAGACTGACGTCACTATAACCTAGTGTTCTCCAGACTGATGTCACTATAACCTAGTGTTCTCCAGACTGATGTCACTATAACCTAGTGTTCTCCAGACTGACGTCACTATAACCTAGTGTTCTCCAGACTGACGTCACTATAACCTAGTGTTCTCCAGACTGACGTCACTATAACCTAGTGTTCTCCAGACTGATGTCACTATAACCTAGTGGTCTCCAGACTGATGTCACTATAACCTAGTGTTCTCCAGACTGATGTCACTATAACCTAGTGTTCTCCAGACTGATGTCACTATAACCTAGTGTTCTCCAGACTGACGTCACTATAACGTAGTGTTCTCCAGACTGACGTCACTATAACCTAGTGTTCTCCAGACTGACGTCACTATAACCTAGTGTTCTCCAGACTGATGTCACTATAACCTAGTGTTCTCCAGACTGATGTCACTATAACCTAGTGTTCTCCTGACTGATGTCACTATGACCTAGTGTTCTCCAGACTGATGTCACTATCACCTAGTGTTCTCCAGACTGACGTCACTATAACCTAGTGTTCTCCAGACTGATGTCACTATAACTTAGTGTTCTCCAGACTGATGTCACTATAACCTAGTGTTCTCCAGACTGACGTCACTATAACCTAGTGTTCTCCAGACTAATGTCACTATAACCTAGTCTTCTCCAGACTGATGTCACTATAACCTAGTGTTCTCCAGACTGATGTCACTATAACCTAGTGTTCTCCAGACTGATGTCACTATAACCTAGTGTTCTCCAGACTGACGTCACTATAATCTAGTGTTCTCCAGACTGATGTCACTATCACCTAGTGTTCTCCAGACTGATGTCACTATAACCTAGTGTTCTCCAGACTGATGTCACTATAACCTAGTGTTCTCCAGACTGATGTCACTATAACCTAGTGTTCTCCAGACTGATGTCACTATAACCTAGTGTTCTCCAGACTGGCGTCACTATAACCTAGTGTTCTCCAGACTGATGTCACTATAACCTAGTGTTCTCCAGACTGATGTCACTATAACCTAGTGTTCTCCAGACTGATGTCACTATAACCTAGTGTTCTCCAGACTGATGTCACTATAACCTAGTGTTCTCCAGACTGACGTCACTATAACCTAGTGTTCTACAGACTGACATCACTATAACCTAGTGTTCTCCAGACTGATGTCACTATAATCTAGTGTTCTCCAGACTGATGTCACTATAACCTAGTGTTCTCCAGACTGATGTCACTATAACCTAGTGTTCTCCAGACTGATGTCACTATAACCTAGTGTTCTCCAGACTGATGTCCCCATAACCTAAGCTGCTCTCCACACTGATTTCACTATAACCTAGTGTTCTCCAGACTGACGTCACTATAACCTAGTGTTCTCCAGACTGATGTCACTATAACCTAGTGTTCTCCACACTGATGTCACTATCACCTAGTGTTCTCCAGACTGATGTCACTATAACCTAGTGTTCTCCAGACTGATGTCACTATCACCTAGTGTTCTCCAGACTGATGTCACTGTAACCTAGTGTTCTCCACACTGATGTCACTATAACCTAGTGTTCTCCAGACTGACGTCACTATAACCTAGTGTTCTCCAGACTGACGTCACTATAACCTAGTGTTCTCCAGACTGATGTCACTATAACCTAGTGGTCTCCAGACTGATGTCACTATAAGCTAGTGTTCTCCAGACTGATGTCACTATAACCTGGTGTTCTCATGACTGATGTCACTATAACCTAGTGTTCTCCAGACTGATGTCACTATCACCTAATGTTCTCCAGACTGATGTCACTATAACTTAGTGTTCTCCAGACTGATGTCATTATAACCTAGTGTTCTCCAGACTGATGTCACTATAACCTAGTGTTCTCCAGACTGATGTCACTATAACCTAGTGTTCTCCAGACTGATGTCACTATAACCTAGTGTTCTCCAGACTGATGTCACTATAACCTAGTGTTCTCCAGACTGATGTCACTATAACCTAGTGTACTCCAGACTGACGTCACTATAACCTAGTGTTCTCCAGACTGATGTCACTATAACCTAGTGTTCTCCAGACTGATGTCACTATAACCTAGTGTTCTCCAGACTGATGTCACTATAACCTAGTGTTCTCCACACTGATGTCACTATCACCTAATGTTCTCCAGACTGATGTCACTATAACCTAGTGTTCTCCACACTGATGTCACTATAACCTAGTGTTCTCCACACTGATGTCACTATAATCTAGTGTTCTCCAGACTGACGTCACTATAACCTAGTGTTCTCCAGACTGACGTCACTATAACCTAGTGTTCTCCAGACTGATGTCACTATAACCTAGTGGTCTCCAGACTGATGTCACTATAAGCTAGTGTTGTCCATACTGATGTCACTATAACCTAGTGTTCTCCAGACTGATGTCACTATAACCTAGTGTTCTCCAGACTGATGTCACTATAACCTAGTGTTCTCCAGACTGATGTCACTATAACCTAGTGTTCTCCAGACTGATGTCACCATAACCTGGTGTTCTCCAGACTGATGTCACTATAACCTAGTGTTCTCCAGACTGATGTCACTATAACCTAGTGTTCTCCAGACTGACGTCACTATAACCTAGTGTTCTCCAGACTGATGTCCCTACAACCTAAGCTGCTCTCCACACTGATTTCACTATAACCTAGTGTTCTCCAGACTGACGTCACTATAACCTAGTGTTCTCCAGACTGATGTCACTATAACCTAGTGTTCTCCACACTGATGTCACTATCACCTAGTGTTCTCCAGACTGATGTCACTATAACCTAGTGTTCTCCAGACTGATGTCACTATCACCTAGTGTTCTCCAGACTGATGTCACTGTAACCTAGTGTTCTCCACACTGATGTCACTATAACCTAGTGTTCTCCAGACTGACGTCACTATAACCTAGTGTTCTCCAGACTGACGTCACTATAACCTAGTGTTCTCCAGACTGATGTCACTATAACCTAGTGGTCTCCAGACTGATGTCACTATAAGCTAGTGTTCTCCAGACTGATGTCACTATAACCTAGTGTTCTCCAGACTGATGTCACTATAACCTAGTGTTCTCCAGACTGACGTCACTATAACCTAATGTTCTCCAAACTGATGTCACAATAACCCAGTGTTCTCCAAACTGATGTCACTATAACCTAGTGTTCTCCAGACTGATGTCACTATAACCTAGTGTTCTCCAGACTGACGTCACTATAACCTAGTGTTCTCCAGACTGACGTCACTATAACCTAGTGTTCTCCACACTGACGTCACTATAACCTAGTGTTCTCCAGACTGATGTCACTGTAACCTAGTGTTCTTCAGACTGATGTCACTATAACCTAGTGTTCTCCAGACTGATGTCACTATAACCTAGTGTTCTTCACACAGACGTCACTATAACCTAGTGTTCTCCAGACTGATGTCACTGTAACCTAGTGTTCTCCAGACTGATGTCACTATAACCTAGTGTTCTCCAGACTGATGTCACTATAACCTAGTGTTCTCCAGACTGACGTCACTATAACCTAGTGTTCTCCAGACTGACGTCACTATAACCTAGTGTTCTCCAGACTGACGTCACTATAACCTAGTGTTCTCCAGACTGATGTCACTATAACCTAGTGTTCTCCAGACTGATGTCACTATAGCCTAGTGTTCTCCTGACGTCACTATAACCTAGTGTTCTCCAGACTGATGTCACTATAACCTAGTGTTCTCCAGAATTACGTCACTATAACCTAGTGTTCTCCAGACTGATGTCAATATGACCTAGTGTTCTCCAGACTGATGTCACTATAACCTAGTGTTCTCCAGATTGACGTCACTATAATCTAGTGTTCTCCAGACTGATGTCACTATCACCTAGTGTTCTCCAGACTGACGTCACTATAACCTAGTGTTCTCCAGACTGATGTCACTATAACCTAGTGTTCTCCAGACTGATGTCACTATAGCCTAGTGTTCTCCAGACTGATGTCACTATAACCTAGTGTTCTCCAGACTGATGTCACTATAACCTAGTGTTCTCCAGACTGACGTCACTATAACCTAGTGTTCTCCAGACTAATGTCACTATAACCTAGTGTTCTCCAGACTGATGTCACTATAACCTAGTGTTCTCCAGACTGATGTCACTATAACCTAGTGTTCTTCACACAGACGTCACTATAACCTAGTGTTCTCCAGACTGATGTCACTGTAACCTAGTGTTCTCCAGACTGATGTCACTATAACCTAGTGTTCTCCAGACTGATGTCACTATAACCTAGTGTTCTCCAGACTGACGTCACTATAACCTAGTGTTCTCCAGACTGACGTCACTATAACCTAGTGTTCTCCAGACTGACGTCACTATAACCTAGTGTTCTCCAGACTGATGTCACTATAACCTAGTGTTCTCCAGACTGATGTCACTATAGCCTAGTGTTCTCCTGACGTCACTATAACCTAGTGTTCTCCAGACTGATGTCACTATAACCTAGTGTTCTCCAGAATTACGTCACTATAACCTAGTGTTCTCCAGACTGATGTCAATATGACCTAGTGTTCTCCAGACTGATGTCACTATAACCTAGTGTTCTCCAGATTGACGTCACTATAATCTAGTGTTCTCCAGACTGATGTCACTATCACCTAGTGTTCTCCAGACTGACGTCACTATAACCTAGTGTTCTCCAGACTGATGTCACTATAACCTAGTGTTCTCCAGACTGATGTCACTATAGCCTAGTGTTCTCCAGACTGATGTCACTATAACCTAGTGTTCTTCACACAGACGTCACTATAACCTAGTGTTCTCCAGACTGATGTCACTGTAACCTAGTGTTCTCCAGACTGATGTCACTATAACCTAGTGTTCTCCAGACTGATGTCACTATAACCTAGTGTTCTCCAGACTGACGTCACTATAACCTAGTGTTCTCCAGACTGACGTCACTATAACCTAGTGTTCTCCAGACTGACGTCACTATAACCTAGTGTTCTCCAGACTGATGTCACTATAACCTAGTGTTCTCCAGACTGATGTCACTATAGCCTAGTGTTCTCCTGACGTCACTATAACCTAGTGTTCTCCAGACTGATGTCACTATAACCTAGTGTTCTCCAGAATTACGTCACTATAACCTAGTGTTCTCCAGACTGATGTCAATATGACCTAGTGTTCTCCAGACTGATGTCACTATAACCTGGTGTTCTCCAGATTGACGTCACTATAATCTAGTGTTCTCCAGACTGATGTCACTATCACCTAGTGTTCTCCAGACTGACGTCACTATAACCTAGTGTTCTCCAGACTGATGTCACTATAACCTAGTGTTCTCCAGACTGATGTCACTATAGCCTAGTGTTCTCCAGACTGATGTCACTATAACCTAGTGTTCTCCAGACTGATGTCACTATAACCTAGTGTTCTCCAGACTGACGTCACTATAACCTAGTGTTCTCCAGACTAATGTCACTATAACCTAGTGTTCTCCAGACTGATGTCACTATAACCTAGTGTTCTCCAGACTGATGTCACCATAACCTAGTGTTCTCCAGACTGATGTCACTATAACCTAGTGTTCTCCAGACTGATGTCACTATAACCTAGTGTTCTCCAGACTGACGTCACTATAACCTAGTGTTCTCCAGACTGATGTCACTATAACCTAGTGTTCTCCAGACTGACGTCACTATAACCTAGTGTTCTCCAGACTGATGTCACTATAACCTAGTGTTCTCCAGACTGACGTCACTATAACCTAGTGTTCTCCAGACTGACGTCACTATAACCTAGTGTTCTCCAGACTAATGTCACTATAACCTAGTGTTCTCCAGACTGATGTCACTATAACCTAGTGTTCTCCAGACTGATGTCACTATAACCTAGTGTTCTTCACACAGACGTCACTATAACCTAGTGTTCTCCAGACTGATGTCACTGTAACCTAGTGTTCTCCAGACTGATGTCACTATAACCTAGTGTTCTCCAGACTGATGTCACTATAACCTAGTGTTCTCCAGACTGACGTCACTATAACCTAGTGTTCTCCAGACTGACGTCACTATAACCTAGTGTTCTCCAGACTGACGTCACTATAACCTAGTGTTCTCCAGACTGATGTCACTATAACCTAGTGTTCTCCAGACTGATGTCACTATAGCCTAGTGTTCTCCTGACGTCACTATAACCTAGTGTTCTCCAGACTGATGTCACTATAACCTAGTGTTCTCCAGAATTACGTCACTATAACCTAGTGTTCTCCAGACTGATGTCAATATGACCTAGTGTTCTCCAGACTGATGTCACTATAACCTAGTGTTCTCCAGATTGACGTCACTATAATCTAGTGTTCTCCAGACTGATGTCACTATCACCTAGTGTTCTCCAGACTGACGTCACTATAACCTAGTGTTCTCCAGACTGATGTCACTATAACCTAGTGTTCTCCAGACTGATGTCACTATAGCCTAGTGTTCTCCAGACTGATGTCACTATAACCTAGTGTTCTTCACACAGACGTCACTATAACCTAGTGTTCTCCAGACTGATGTCACTGTAACCTAGTGTTCTCCAGACTGATGTCACTATAACCTAGTGTTCTCCAGACTGATGTCACTATAACCTAGTGTTCTCCAGACTGACGTCACTATAACCTAGTGTTCTCCAGACTGACGTCACTATAACCTAGTGTTCTCCAGACTGACGTCACTATAACCTAGTGTTCTCCAGACTGATGTCACTATAACCTAGTGTTCTCCAGACTGATGTCACTATAGCCTAGTGTTCTCCTGACGTCACTATAACCTAGTGTTCTCCAGACTGATGTCACTATAACCTAGTGTTCTCCAGAATTACGTCACTATAACCTAGTGTTCTCCAGACTGATGTCAATATGACCTAGTGTTCTCCAGACTGATGTCACTATAACCTAGTGTTCTCCAGATTGACGTCACTATAATCTAGTGTTCTCCAGACTGATGTCACTATCACCTAGTGTTCTCCAGACTGACGTCACTATAACCTAGTGTTCTCCAGACTGATGTCACTATAACCTAGTGTTCTCCAGACTGATGTCACTATAGCCTAGTGTTCTCCAGACTGATGTCACTATAACCTAGTGTTCTCCAGACTGATGTCACTATAACCTAGTGTTCTCCAGACTGACGTCACTATAACCTAGTGTTCTCCAGACTAATGTCACTATAACCTAGTGTTCTCCAGACTGATGTCACTATAACCTAGTGTTCTCCAGACTGATGTCACCATAACCTAGTGTTCTCCAGACTGATGTCACTATAACCTAGTGTTCTCCAGACTGATGTCACTATAACCTAGTGTTCTCCAGACTGACGTCACTATAACCTAGTGTTCTCCAGACTGATGTCACTATAACCTAGTGTTCTCCAGACTGACGTCACTATAACCTAGTGTTCTCCAGACTGATGTCACTATAACCTAGTGTTCTCCAGACTGACGTCACTATAACCTAGTGTTCTCCAGACTGATGTCACTATAACCTAGTGTTCTCCAGACTGATGTCACTATAACCTAGTGATCTCCAGACTGATGTCACTATAGCCTAGTGTTCTCCAGACTGATGTCACTATAACCTAGTATTCTCCAGACTGATGTCACTATAACCTAGTGTTCTCCAGACTGACGTCACTATAACCTAGTGTTCTCCAGACTGATGTCACTATAACCTAGTGTTCTCCAGACTGACGTCACTATAACCTAGTGTTCTCCAGACTGATGTCACTATAACCTAGTGTTCTCCAGACTGATGTCACTATAACCTAGTTTTCTCCAGACTGATGTCACTATAGCCTAGTGTTCTCCTGACGTCACTATAACCTAGTGTTCTCCAGACTGATGTCACTATAACCTAGTGTTCTCCAGACTGATGTCACTATAACCTAGTGTTCTCCAGACTGACGTCACTATAACCTAGTGTTCTCCAGACTGACGTCACTATAACCTAGTGTTCTCCAGACTGACGTCACTATAACCTAGTGTTCTCCAGACTGATGTCACTATAACCTAGTGTTCTCCAGACTGATGTCACTATAGCGTAGTGTTCTCCTGACGTCACTATAACATAGTGTTCTCCAGACTGATGTCACTATAACCTAGTGTTCTCCAGACTTACGTCACTATAACCTAGTGTTCTCCAGACTGATGTCAATATGACCTCGTGTTCTCCAGACTGATGTCACTATAACCTAGTGTTCTCCAGATTGACGTCACTATAATCTAGTGTTCTCCAGACTGATGTCACTATCACTTAGTGTTCCCCAGACTGACGTCACTATAACCTAGTGTTCTCCAGACTGATGTCACTATAACCTAGTGTTCTCCAGACTGATGTCACTATAACCTAGTGTTCTCCAGACTGACGTCACTATAACCTAGTGTTCTCCAGACTAATGTCACTATAACCTAGTGTTCTCCAGACTGATGTTACTATAACCTAGTGTTCTCCAGACTGATGTCACCATAACCTAGTGTTCTCCAGACTGATGTCACTATAACCTAGTGTTCTCCAGACTGATGTCACTATAACCTAGTGTTCTCCAGAGTGATGTCACTATAACCTAGTGTTCTCCAGACTGACGTCACTATAACCTAGTGTTCTCCAGACTGATGTCACTATAACCTAGTGTTCTCCAGACTGACGTCACTATAACCTAGTGTTCTCCAGACTGATGTCACTATAACCTAGTGTTCTCCAGACTGACGTCACTATAACCTAGTGTTCTCCAGACTGATGTCACTATAACCTAGTGTTCTCCAGATTGACGTCACTATAATCTAGTGTTCTCCAGACTGATGTCACTATCACCTAGTGTTCTCCAGACTGACGTCACTATAACCTAGTGTTCTCCAGACTGATGTCACTATAACCTAGTGTTCTCCAGACTGATGTCACTATAGCCTAGTGTTCTCCAGACTGATGTCACTATAACCTAGTGTTCTTCACACAGACGTCACTATAACCTAGTGTTCTCCAGACTGATGTCACTGTAACCTAGTGTTCTCCAGACTGATGTCACTATAACCTAGTGTTCTCCAGACTGATGTCACTATAACCTAGTGTTCTCCAGACTGACGTCACTATAACCTAGTGTTCTCCAGACTGACGTCACTATAACCTAGTGTTCTCCAGACTGACGTCACTATAACCTAGTGTTCTCCAGACTGATGTCACTATAACCTAGTGTTCTCCAGACTGATGTCACTATAGCCTAGTGTTCTCCTGACGTCACTATAACCTAGTGTTCTCCAGACTGATGTCACTATAACCTAGTGTTCTCCAGAATTACGTCACTATAACCTAGTGTTCTCCAGACTGATGTCAATATGACCTAGTGTTCTCCAGACTGATGTCACTATAACCTAGTGTTCTCCAGATTGACGTCACTATAATCTAGTGTTCTCCAGACTGATGTCACTATCACCTAGTGTTCTCCAGACTGACGTCACTATAACCTAGTGTTCTCCAGACTGATGTCACTATAACCTAGTGTTCTCCAGACTGATGTCACTATAGCCTAGTGTTCTCCAGACTGATGTCACTATAACCTAGTGTTCTCCAGACTGATGTCACTATAACCTAGTGTTCTCCAGACTGACGTCACTATAACCTAGTGTTCTCCAGACTAATGTCACTATAACCTAGTGTTCTCCAGACTGATGTCACTATAACCTAGTGTTCTCCAGACTGATGTCACCATAACCTAGTGTTCTCCAGACTGATGTCACTATAACCTAGTGTTCTCCAGACTGATGTCACTATAACCTAGTGTTCTCCAGACTGACGTCACTATAACCTAGTGTTCTCCAGACTGATGTCACTATAACCTAGTGTTCTCCAGACTGACGTCACTATAACCTAGTGTTCTCCAGACTGATGTCACTATAACCTAGTGTTCTCCAGACTGACGTCACTATAACCTAGTGTTCTCCAGACTGACGTCACTATAACCTAGTGTTCTCCAGACTAATGTCACTATAACCTAGTGTTCTCCAGACTGATGTCACTATAACCTAGTGTTCTCCAGACTGATGTCACTATAACCTAGTGTTCTTCACACAGACGTCACTATAACCTAGTGTTCTCCAGACTGATGTCACTGTAACCTAGTGTTCTCCAGACTGATGTCACTATAACCTAGTGTTCTCCAGACTGATGTCACTATAACCTAGTGTTCTCCAGACTGACGTCACTATAACCTAGTGTTCTCCAGACTGACGTCACTATAACCTAGTGTTCTCCAGACTGACGTCACTATAACCTAGTGTTCTCCAGACTGATGTCACTATAACCTAGTGTTCTCCAGACTGATGTCACTATAGCCTAGTGTTCTCCTGACGTCACTATAACCTAGTGTTCTCCAGACTGATGTCACTATAACCTAGTGTTCTCCAGAATTACGTCACTATAACCTAGTGTTCTCCAGACTGATGTCAATATGACCTAGTGTTCTCCAGACTGATGTCACTATAACCTAGTGTTCTCCAGATTGACGTCACTATAATCTAGTGTTCTCCAGACTGATGTCACTATCACCTAGTGTTCTCCAGACTGACGTCACTATAACCTAGTGTTCTCCAGACTGATGTCACTATAACCTAGTGTTCTCCAGACTGATGTCACTATAGCCTAGTGTTCTCCAGACTGATGTCACTATAACCTAGTGTTCTTCACACAGACGTCACTATAACCTAGTGTTCTCCAGACTGATGTCACTGTAACCTAGTGTTCTCCAGACTGATGTCACTATAACCTAGTGTTCTCCAGACTGATGTCACTATAACCTAGTGTTCTCCAGACTGACGTCACTATAACCTAGTGTTCTCCAGACTGACGTCACTATAACCTAGTGTTCTCCAGACTGACGTCACTATAATCTAGTGTTCTCCAGACTGATGTCACTATAACCTAGTGTTCTCCAGACTGATGTCACTATAGCCTAGTGTTCTCCTGACGTCACTATAACCTAGTGTTCTCCAGACTGATGTCACTATAACCTAGTGTTCTCCAGAATTACGTCACTATAACCTAGTGTTCTCCAGACTGATGTCAATATGACCTAGTGTTCTCCAGACTGATGTCACTATAACCTAGTGTTCTCCAGATTGACGTCACTATAATCTAGTGTTCTCCAGACTGATGTCACTATCACCTAGTGTTCTCCAGACTGACGTCACTATAACCTAGTGTTCTCCAGACTGATGTCACTATAACCTAGTGTTCTCCAGACTGATGTCACTATAGCCTAGTGTTCTCCAGACTGATGTCACTATAACCTAGTGTTCTCCAGACTGATGTCACTATAACCTAGTGTTCTCCAGACTGACGTCACTATAACCTAGTGTTCTCCAGACTAATGTCACTATAACCTAGTGTTCTCCAGACTGATGTCACTATAACCTAGTGTTCTCCAGACTGATGTCACCATAACCTAGTGTTCTCCAGACTGATGTCACTATAACCTAGTGTTCTCCAGACTGATGTCACTATAACCTAGTGTTCTCCAGACTGACGTCACTATAACCTAGTGTTCTCCAGACTGATGTCACTATAACCTAGTGTTCTCCAGACTGACGTCACTATAACCTAGTGTTCTCCAGACTGATGTCACTATAACCTAGTGTTCTCCAGACTGACGTCACTATAACCTAGTGTTCTCCAGACTGATGTCACTATAACCTAGTGTTCTCCAGACTGATGTCACTATAACCTAGTGATCTCCAGACTGATGTCACTATAGCCTAGTGTTCTCCAGACTGATGTCACTATAACCTAGTATTCTCCAGACTGATGTCACTATAACCTAGTGTTCTCCAGACTGACGTCACTATAACCTAGTGTTCTCCAGACTGAATTCACTATAACCTAGTGTTCTCCAGACTGACGTCACTATAACCTAGTGTTCTCCAGACTGATGTCACTATAACCTAGTGTTCTCCAGACTGATGTCACTATAACCTAGTGTTCTCCAGACTGATGTCACTATAGCCTAGTGTTCTCCTGACGTCACTATAACCTAGTGTTCTCCAGACTGATGTCACTATAACCTAGTGTTCTCCAGACTGATGTCACTATAACCTAGTGTTCTCCAGACTGACGTCACTATAACCTAGTGTTCTCCAGACTGACGTCACTATAACCTAGTGTTCTCCAGACTGACGTCACTATAACCTAGTGTTCTCCAGACTGATGTCACTATAACCTAGTGTTCTCCAGACTGATGTCACTATAGCGTAGTGTTCTCCTGACGTCACTATAACATAGTGTTCTCCAGACTGATGTCACTATAACCTAGTGTTCTCCAGACTTACGTCACTATAACCTAGTGTTCTCCAGACTGATAACAATATGACCTCGTGTTCTCCAGACTGATGTCACTATAACCTAGTGTTCTCCAGACTGATGTTACTATAACCTAGTGTTCTCCAGACTGATGTCACCATAACCTAGTGTTCTCCAGACTGATGTCACTATAACCTAGTGTTCTCCAGACTGATGTCACTATAACCTAGTGTTCTCCAGAGTGATGTCACTATAACCTAGTGTTCTCCAGACTGACGTCACTATAACCTAGTGTTCTCCAGACTGATGTCACTATAACCTAGTGTTCTCCAGACTGACGTCACTATAACCTAGTGTTCTCCAGACTGATGTCACTATAACCTAGTGTTCTCCAGACTGACGTCACTATAACCTAGTGTTCTCCAGACTGATGTCACTATAACCTCGTGTTCTCCAGACTGATGTCACTATAGCCTAGTGTTCTCCTGACGTCACTATAACCTAGTATTCTCCAGACTGATGTCACTATAACCTAGTGTTCTCCAGACTGACGTCACTATAACCTAGTGTTCTCCAGACTGATGTCAATATGACCTAGTGTTCTCCAGACTGATGTCACTATAACCTAGTGTTCTCCAGATTGACGTCACTATAATCTAGTGTTCTCCAGACTGATGTCACTATCACCTAGTGTTCTCCAAACTGACGTCACTATAACCTAGTGTTCTCCAGACTGATGTCACTATAACCTAGTGTTCTCCAGACTGATGTCACTGTAACCTAGTGTTCTCCAGACTGACGTCACTATAACCTAGTGTTCTCCAGACTGACGTCACTATAACCTAGTGTTCTCCACACTGACGTCACTATAACCTAGTTTTCTCCAGACTGACGTCACTATAACCTAGTGTTCTCCAGACTGACGTCACTATAACCTAGTGTTCTCCAGACTGATGTCACTATAACCTAGTGTTCTCCAGACTAATGTCACTATAGCCTAGTGTTCTCCTGACGTCACTATAACCTAGTATTCTCCAGACTGATGTCACTATCACCTAGTGTTCTCCAGACTGACATCACTATAACCTAGTGTTCTCCAGACTGATGTCAATATGACCTAGTGTTCTCCAGACTGATGTCAATATAACCTAGTGTTCTCCAGACTGATGTCACTATAACCTAGTGTTCTCCAGAATTACGTCACTATAACCTAGTGTTCTCCAGACTGATGTCAATATGACCTTGTGTTCTCCAGACTGATGTCACTATAACCTAGTGTTCTCCAGATTGACGTCACTATAACCTAGTGTTCTCCAGACTGATGTCACTATAACCTAGTGTTCTCCAGACTGACGTCACTATAACCTAGTGTTCTCCAGACTGATGTCACTATAACCTCGTGTTCTCCAGACTGATGTCACTATAGCCTAGTGTTCTCCTGACGTCACTATAACCTAGTATTCTCCAGACTGATGTCACTATAACCTAGTGTTCTCCAGACTGACGTCACTATAACCTAGTGTTCTCCAGACTGATGTCAATATGACCTAGTGTTCTCCAGACTGATGTCACTATAACCTAGTGTTCTCCAGATTGACGTCACTATAATCTAGTGTTCTCCAGACTGATGTCACTATCACCTAGTGTTCTCCAAACTGACGTCACTATAACCTAGTGTTCTCCAGACTGATGTCACTATAACCTAGTGTTCTCCAGACTGATGTCACTGTAACCTAGTGTTCTCCAGACTGACGTCACTATAACCTAGTGTTCTCCAGACTGACGTCACTATAACCTAGTGTTCTCCACACTGACGTCACTATAACCTAGTTTTCTCCAGACTGACGTCACTATAACCTAGTGTTCTCCAGACTGACGTCACTATAACCTAGTGTTCTCCAGACTGATGTCACTATAACCTAGTGTTCTCCAGACTAATGTCACTATAGCCTAGTGTTCTCCTGACGTCACTATAACCTAGTATTCTCCAGACTGATGTCACTATCACCTAGTGTTCTCCAGACTGACATCACTATAACCTAGTGTTCTCCAGACTGATGTCAATATGACCTAGTGTTCTCCAGACTGATGTCAATATAACCTAGTGTTCTCCAGACTGATGTCACTATAACCTAGTGTTCTCCAGAATTACGTCACTATAACCTAGTGTTCTCCAGACTGATGTCAATATGACCTTGTGTTCTCCAGACTGATGTCACTATAACCTAGTGTTCTCCAGATTGACGTCACTATAATCTAGTGTTCTCCAGACTGATGTCACTATCACCTAGTGTTCTCCAGACTGACGTCACTATAACCTAGTGTTCTCCAGACTGATGTCACTATAACCTAGTGTTCTCCAGACTGATGTCACTATAGCCTAGTGTTCTCCAGACTGATGTCACTATAACCTAGTGTTCTCCAGACTGATGTCACTATAACCTAGTGTTCTCCAGACTGACGTCACTATAACCTAGTGTTCTCCAGACTAATGTCACTATAACCTAGTGTTCTCCAGACTGATGTCACTATAACCTAGTGTTCTCCAGACTGATGTCACCATAACCTAGTGTTCTCCAGACTGATGTCACTATAACCTAGTGTTCTCCAGACCGATGTCACTATAACCTAGTGTTCTCCAGACTGACGTCACTATAACCTAGTGTTCTCCAGACTGATGTCACTATAACCTAGTGTTCTCCAGACTGACGTCACTATAACCTAGTGTTCTCCAGACTGATGTCCCTATAACCTAGTGTTCTCCAGACTGATGTCACTATAACCTAGTGTTCTCCAGACTGACGTCACTATAACCTAGTGTTCTCCAGACTGATGTCACTATAACCTAGTGTTCTCCAGACTGACGTCACTATAACCTAGTGTTCTCCAGACTGATGTCACTATAACCTGGTGTTCTCATGACTGATGTCACTATAACCTAGTGTTCTCCAGACTGATGTCACTATCACCTAATGTTCTCCAGACTGATGTCACTATAACTTAGTGTTCTCCAGACTGATGTCACTATAACCTAGTGTTCTCCAGACTGATGTCACTATAACCTAGTGTTCTCCAGACTGATGTCACTATAACCTAGTGTTCTCCAGACTGACGTCACTATAACCTAGTGTTCTCCAGACTGATGTCACTATAACCTAGTGTTCTCCAGACTGACGTCACTATAACCTAGTGTTCTCCAGACTGATGTCACTATAACCTGGTGTTCTCATGACTGATGTCACTATAACCTAGTGTTCTCCAGACTGATGTCACTATCACCTAATGTTCTCCAGACTGATGTCACTATAACTTAGTGTTCTCCAGACTGATGTCACTATAACCTAGTGTTCTCCAGACTGATGTCCCCATAACCTAAGCTGCTCTCCACACTGATTTCACTATAACCTAGTGTTCTCCAGACTGACGTCACTATAACCTAGTGTTCTCCAGACTGATGTCACTATAACCTAGTGTTCTCCACACTGATGTCACTATCACCTAGTGTTCTCCAGACTGATGTCACTATAACCTAGTGTTCTCCAGACTGATGTCACTATCACCTAGTGTTCTCCAGACTGATGTCACTGTAACCTAGTGTTCTCCACACTGATGTCACTATAACCTAGTGTTCTCCAGACTGACGTCACTATAACCTAGTGTTCTCCAGACTGACGTCACTATAACCTAGTGTTCTCCAGACTGATGTCACTATAACCTAGTGGTCTCCAGACTGATGTCACTATAAGCTAGTGTTCTCCAGACTGATGTCACTATAACCTGGTGTTCTCATGACTGATGTCACTATAACCTAGTGTTCTCCAGACTGATGTCACTATCACCTAATGTTCTCCAGACTGATGTCACTATAACTTAGTGTTCTCCAGACTGATGTCATTATAACCTAGTGTTCTCCAGACTGATGTCACTATAACCTAGTGTTCTCCAGACTGATGTCACTATAACCTAGTGTTCTCCAGACTGATGTCACTATAACCTAGTGTTCTCCAGACTGATGTCACTATAACCTAGTGTTCTCCAGACTGATGTCACTATAACCTAGTGTACTCCAGACTGACGTCACTATAACCTAGTGTTCTCCAGACTGATGTCACTATAACCTAGTGTTCTCCAGACTGATGTCACTATAACCTAGTGTTCTCCAGACTGATGTCACTATAACCTAGTGTTCTCCACACTGATGTCACTATCACCTAGTGTTCTCCAGACTGATGTCACTATAACCTAGTGTTCTCCACACTGATGTCACTATAACCTAGTGTTCTCCACACTGATGTCACTATAATCTAGTGTTCTCCAGACTGACGTCACTATAACCTAGTGTTCTCCAGACTGACGTCACTATAACCTAGTGTTCTCCAGACTGATGTCACTATAACCTAGTGGTCTCCAGACTGATGTCACTATAAGCTAGTGTTGTCCAGACTGATGTCACTATAACCTAGTGTTCTCCAGACTGATGTCACTATAACCTAGTGTTCTCCAGACTGATGTCACTATAACCTAGTGTTCTCCAGACTGATGTCACTATAACCTAGTGTTCTCCAGACTGATGTCACCATAACCTGGTGTTCTCCAGACTGATGTCACTATAACCTAGTGTTCTCCAGACTGATGTCACTATAACCTAGTGTTCTCCAGACTGACGTCACTATAACCTAGTGTTCTCCAGACTGATGTCCCTATAACCTAAGCTGCTCTCCACACTGATTTCACTATAACCTAGTGTTCTCCAGACTGACGTCACTATAACCTAGTGTTCTCCAGACTGATGTCACTATAACCTAGTGTTCTCCACACTGATGTCACTATCACCTAGTGTTCTCCAGACTGATGTCACTATAACCTAGTGTTCTCCAGACTGATGTCACTATCACCTAGTGTTCTCCAGACTGATGTCACTGTAACCTAGTGTTCTCCACACTGATGTCACTATAACCTAGTGTTCTCCAGACTGACGTCACTATAACCTAGTGTTCTCCAGACTGACGTCACTATAACCTAGTGTTCTCCAGACTGATGTCACTATAACCTAGTGGTCTCCAGACTGATGTCACTATAAGCTAGTGTTCTCCAGACTGATGTCACTATAACCTAGTGTTCTCCAGACTGATGTCACTATAACCTAGTGTTCTCCAGACTGACGTCACTATACCCTAATGTTCTCCAAACTGATGTCACAATAACCCAGTGTTCTCCAAACTGATGTCACTATAACCTAGTGTTCTCCAGACTGATGTCACTATAACCTAGTGTTCTCCAGACTGACGTCACTATAACCTAGTGTTCTCCAGACTGACGTCACTATAACCTAGTGTTCTCCACACTGACGTCACTATAACCTAGTGTTCTCCAGACTGATGTCACTGTAACCTAGTGTTCTCCAGACTGATGTCACTATAACCTAGCGTTCTCCAGACTGATGTCACTATAACCTAGTGTTCTTCACACAGACGTCACTATAACCTAGTGTTCTCCAGACTGATGTCACTGTAACCTAGTGTTCTCCAGACTGATGTCACTATAACCTAGTGTTCTCCAGACTGATGTCACTATAACCTAGTGTTCTCCAGACTGACGTCACTATAACCTAGTGTTCTCCAGACTGACGTCACTATAACCTAGTGTTCTCCAGACTGACGTCACTATAACCTAGTGTTCTCCAGACTGATGTCACTATAACCTAGTGTTCTCCAGACTGATGTCACTATAGCCTAGTGTTCTCCTGACGTCACTTTAACCTAGTGTTCTCCAGACTGATGTCACTATAACCTAGTGTTCTCCAGAATTACGTCACTATAACCTAGTGTTCTCCAGACTGATGTCAATATGACCTAGTGTTCTCCAGACTGATGTCACTATAACCTAGTGTTCTCCAGATTGACGTCACTATAATCTAGTGTTCTCCAGACTGATGTCACTATCACCTAGTGTTCTCCAGACTGACGTCACTATAACCTAGTGTTCTCCAGACTGATGTCACTATAACCTAGTGTTCTCCAGACTGATGTCACTATAGCCTAGTGTTCTCCAGACTGATGTCACTATAACCTAGTGTTCTCCAGACTGATGTCACTATAACCTAGTGTTCTCCAGACTGACGTCACTATAACCTAGTGTTCTCCAGACTAATGTCACTATAACCTAGTGTTCTCCAGACTGATGTCACTATAACCTAGTGTTCTCCAGACTGATGTCACTATAACCTAGTGTTCTTCACACAGACGTCACTATAACCTAGTGTTCTCCAGACTGATGTCACTGTAACCTAGTGTTCTCCAGACTGATGTCACTATAACCTAGTGTTCTCCAGACTGATGTCACTATAACCTAGTGTTCTCCAGACTGACGTCACTATAACCTAGTGTTCTCCAGACTGACGTCACTATAACCTAGTGTTCTCCAGACTGACGTCACTATAACCTAGTGTTCTCCAGACTGATGTCACTATAACCTAGTGTTCTCCAGACTGATGTCACTATAGCCTAGTGTTCTCCTGACGTCACTATAACCTAGAGTTCTCCAGACTGATGTCACTATAACCTAGTGTTCTCCAGAATTACGTCACTATAACCTAGTGTTCTCCAGACTGATGTCAATATGACCTAGTGTTCTCCAGACTGATGTCACTATAACCTAGTGTTCTCCAGATTGACGTCACTATAATCTAGTGTTCTCCAGACTGATGTCACTATCACCTAGTGTTCTCCAGACTGACGTCACTATAACCTAGTGTTCTCCAGACTGATGTCACTATAACCTAGTGTTCTCCAGACTGATTTCACTATAGCCTAGTGTTCTCCAGACTGATGTCACTATAACCTAGTGTTCTTCACACAGACGTCACTATAACCTAGTGTTCTCCAGACTGATGTCACTGTAACCTAGTGTTCTCCAGACTGATGTCACTATAACCTAGTGTTCTCCAGACTGATGTCACTATAACCTAGTGTTCTCCAGACTGACGTCACTATAACCTAGTGTTCTCCAGACTGACGTCACTATAACCTAGTGTTCTCCAGACTGACGTCACTATAACCTAGTGTTCTCCAGACTGATGTCACTATAACCTAGTGTTCTCCAGACTGATGTCACTATAGCCTAGTGTTCTCCTGACGTCACTATAACCTAGTGTTCTCCAGACTGATGTCACTATAACCTAGTGTTCTCCAGAATTACGTCACTATAACCTAGTGTTCTCCAGACTGATGTCAATATGACCTAGTGTTCTCCAGACTGATGTCACTATAACCTAGTGTTCTCCAGATTGACGTCACTATAATCTAGTGTTCTCCAGACTGATGTCACTATCACCTAGTGTTCTCCAGACTGACGTCACTATAACCTAGTGTTCTCCAGACTGATGTCACTATAACCTAGTGTTCTCCAGACTGATGTCACTATAGCCTTGTGTTCTCCAGACTGATGTCACTATAACCTAGTGTTCTCCAGACTGATGTCACTATAACCTAGTGTTCTCCAGACTGACGTAACTATAACCTAGTGTTCTCCAGACTAATGTCACTATAACCTAGTGTTCTCCAGACTGATGTCACTATAACCTAGTGTTCTCCAGACTGATGTCACCATAACCTAGTGTTCTCCAGACTGATGTCACTATAACCTAGTGTTCTCCAGACTGATGTCACTATAACCTAGTGTTCTCCAGACTGACGTCACTATAACCTAGTGTTCTCCAGACTGATGTCACTATAACCTAGTGTTCTCCAGACTGACGTCACTATAACCTAGTGTTCTCCAGACTGATGTCACTATAACCTAGTGTTCTCCAGACTGACGTCACTATAACCTAGTGTTCTCCAGACTGACGTCACTATAACCTAGTGTTCTCCAGACTAATGTCACTATAACCTAGTGTTCTCCAGACTGATGTCACTATAACCTAGTGTTCTCCAGACTGATGTCACTATAACCTAGTGTTCTTCACACAGACGTCACTATAACCTAGTGTTCTCCAGACTGATGTCACTGTAACCTAGTGTTCTCCAGACTGATGTCACTATAACCTAGTGTTCTCCAGACTGATGTCACTATAACCTAGTGTTCTCCAGACTGACGTCACTATAACCTAGTGTTCTCCAGACTGACGTCACTATAACCTAGTGTTCTCCAGACTGACGTCACTATAACCTAGTGTTCTCCAGACTGATGTCACTATAACCTAGTGTTCTCCAGACTGATGTCACTATAGCCTAGTGTTCTCCTGACGTCACTATAACCTAGTGTTCTCCAGACTGATGTCACTATAACCTAGTGTTCTCCAGAATTACGTCACTATAACCTAGTGTTCTCCAGACTGATGTCAATATGACCTAGTGTTCTCCAGACTGATGTCACTATAACCTAGTGTTCTCCAGATTGACGTCACTATAATCTAGTGTTCTCCAGACTGATGTCACTATCACCTAGTGTTCTCCAGACTGACGTCACTATAACCTAGTGTTCTCCAGACTGATGTCACTATAACCTAGTGTTCTCCAGACTGATGTCACTATAGCCTAGTGTTCTCCAGACTGATGTCACTATAACCTAGTGTTCTTCACACAGACGTCACTATAACCTAGTGTTCTCCAGACTGATGTCACTGTAACCTAGTGTTCTCCAGACTGATGTCACTATAACCTAGTGTTCTCCAGACTGATGTCACTATAACCTAGTGTTCTCCAGACTGACGTCACTATAACCTAGTGTTCTCCAGACTGACGTCACTATAACCTAGTGTTCTCCAGACTGACGTCACTATAACCTAGTGTTCTCCAGACTGATGTCACTATAACCTAGTGTTCTCCAGACTGATGTCACTATAGCCTAGTGTTCTCCTGACGTCACTATAACCTAGTCTTCTCCAGACTGATGTCACTATAACCTAGTGTTCTCCAGAATTACGTCACTATAACCTAGTGTTCTCCAGACTGATGTCAATATGACCTAGTGTTCTCCAGACTGATGTCACTATAACCTAGTGTTCTCCAGATTGACGTCACTATAATCTAGTGTTCTCCAGACTGATGTCACTATCACCTAGTGTTCTCCAGACTGACGTCACTATAACCTAGTGTTCTCCAGACTGATGTCACTATAACCTAGTGTTCTCCAGACTGATGTCACTATAGCCTAGTGTTCTCCAGACTGATGTCACTATAACCTAGTGTTCTCCAGACTGATGTCACTATAACCTAGTGTTCTCCAGACTGACGTCACTATAACCTAGTGTTCTCCAGACTAATGTCACTATAACCTAGTGTTCTCCAGACTGATGTCACTATAACCTAGTGTTCTCCAGACTGATGTCACCATAACCTAGTGTTCTCCAGACTGATGTCACTATAACCTAGTGTTCTCCAGACTGATGTCACTATAACCTAGTGTTCTCCAGACTGACGTCACTATAACCTAGTGTTCTCCAGACTGATGTCACTATAACCTAGTGTTCTCCAGACTGACGTCACTATAACCTAGTGTTCTCCAGACTGATGTCACTATAACCTAGTGTTCTCCAGACTGACGTCACTATAACCTAGTGTTCTCCAGACTGATGTCACTATAACCTAGTGTTCTCCAGACTGATGTCACTATAACCTAGTGATCTCCAGACTGATGTCACTATAGCCTAGTGTTCTCCAGACTGATGTCACTATAACCTAGTATTCTCCAGACTGATGTCACTATAACCTAGTGTTCTCCAGACTGACGTCACTATAACCTAGTGTTCTCCAGACTGATGTCACTATAACCTAGTGTTCTCCAGACTGACGTCACTATAACCTAGTGTTCTCCAGACTGATGTCACTATAACCTAGTGTTCTCCAGACTGATGTCACTATAACCTAGTGTTCTCCAGACTGATGTCACTATAGCCTAGTGTTCTCCTGACGTCACTATAACCTAGTGTTCTCCAGACTGATGTCACTATAACCTAGTGTTCTCCAGACTGATGTCACTATAACCTAGTGTTCTCCAGACTGACGTCACTATAACCTAGTGTTCTCGAGACTGACGTCACTATAACCTAGTGTTCTCCAGACTGACGTCACTATAACCTAGTGTTCTCCAGACTGATGTCACTATAACCTAGTGTTCTCCAGACTGATGTCACTATAGCGTAGTGTTCTCCTGACGTCACTATAACATAGTGTTCTCCAGACTGATGTCACTATAACCTAGTGTTCTCCAGACTTACGTCACTATAACCTAGTGTTCTCCAGACTGATGTCAATATGACCTCGTGTTCTCCAGACTGATGTCACTATAACCTAGTGTTCTCCAGATTGACGTCACTATAATCTAGTGTTCTCCAGACTGATGTCACTATCACTTAGTGTTCCCCAGACTGACGTCACTATAACCTAGTGTTCTCCAGACTGATGTCACTATAACCTAGTGTTCTCCAGACTGATGTCACTATAACCTAGTGTTCTCCAGACTGACGTCACTATAACCTAGTGTTCTCCAGACTAATGTCACTATAACCTAGTGTTCTCCAGACTGATGTTACTATAACCTAGTGTTCTCCAGACTGATGTCACCATAACCTAGTGTTCTCCAGACTGATGTCACTATAACCTAGTGTTCTCCAGACTGATGTCACTATAACCTAGTGTTCTCCAGAGTGATGTCACTATAACCTAGTGTTCTCCAGACTGACGTCACTATAACCTAGTGTTCTCCAGACTGATGTCACTATAACCTAGTGTTCTCCAGACTGACGTCACTATAACCTAGTGTTCTCCAGACTGATGTCACTATAACCTAGTGTTCTCCAGACTGACGTCACTATAACCTAGTGTTCTCCAGACTGATGTCACTATAACCTAGTGTTCTCCAGACTGATGTCACTATAGCCTAGTGTTCTCCTGACGTCACTATAACCTAGTATTCTCCAGACTGATGTCACTATAACCTAGTATTCTCCAGACTGACGTCACTATAACCTAGTGTTCTCCAGACTGATGTCAATATGACCTAGTGTTCTCCAGACTGATGTCACTATAACCTAGTGTTCTCCAGATTGACGTCACTATAATCTAGTGTTCTCCAGACTGATGTCACTATCACCTAGTGTTCTCCAAACTGACGTCACTATAACCTAGTGTTCTCCAGACTGATGTCACTATAACCTAGTGTTCTCCAGACTGATGTCACTGTAACCTAGTGTTCTCCAGACTGACGTCACTATAACCTAGTGTTCTCCAGACTGACGTCACTATAACCTAGTGTTCTCCACACTGACGTCACTATAACCTAGTGTTCTCCAGACTGACGTCACTATAACCTAGTGTTCTCCAGACTGACGTCACTATAACCTAGTGTTCTCCAGACTGATGTCACTATAACCTAGTGTTCTCCAGACTAATGTCACTATAGCCTAGTGTTCTCCTGACGTCACTATAACCTAGTATTCTCCAGACTGATGTCACTATCACCTAGTGTTCTCCAGACTGACATCACTATAACCTAGTGTTCTCCAGACTGATGTCAATATGACCTAGTGTTCTCCAGACTGATGTCAATATAACCTAGTGTTCTCCAGACTGATGTCACTATAACCTAGTGTTCTCCAGAATTACGTCACTATAACCTAGTGTTCTCCAGACTGATGTCAATATGACCTAGTGTTCTCCAGACTGATGTCACTATAACCTAGTGTTCTCCAGATTGACGTCACTATAATCTAGTGTTCTCCAGACTGATGTCACTATCACCTAGTGTTCTCCAGACTGACGTCACTATAACCTAGTGTTCTCCAGACTGATGTCACTATAACCTAGTGTTCTCCAGACTGATGTCACTATAGCCTAGTGTTCTCCAGACTGATGTCACTATAACCTAGTGTTCTCCAGACTGATGTCACTATAACCTAGTGTTCTCCAGACTGACGTCACTATAACCTAGTGTTCTCCAGACTAATGTCACTATAACCTAGTGTTCTCCAGACTGATGTCACTATAACCTAGTGTTCTCCAGACTGATGTCACCATAACCTAGTGTTCTCCAGACTGATGTCACTATAACCTAGTGTTCTCCAGACTGATGTCACTATAACCTAGTGTTCTCCAGACTGACGTCACTATAACCTAGTGTTCTCCAGACTGATGTCACTATAACCTAGTGTTCTCCAGACTGACGTCACTATAACCTAGTGTTCTCCAGACTGATGTCACTATAACCTAGTGTTCTCCAGACTGACGTCACTATAACCTAGTGTTCTCCAGACTGATGTCACTATAACCTAGTGTTCTCCAGACTGATGTCACTATAACCTAGTGTTCTCCAGACTGATGTCACTATAGCCTAGTGTTCTCCAGACTGATGTCACTATAACCTAGTATTCTCCAGACTGATGTCACTATAACCTAGTGTTCTCCAGACTGACGTCACTATAACCTAGTGTTCTCCAGACTGATGTCACTATAACCTAGTGTTCTCCAGACTGACGTCACTATAACCTAGTGTTCTCCAGACTGATGTCACTATAACCTAGTGTTCTCCAGACTGACGTCACTATAACCTAGTGTTCTCCAGACTGATGTCACTATAACCTAGTGTTCTCCAGACTGATGTCACTATAACCTAGTGTTCTCCAGACTGATGTCACTATAGCCTAGTGTTCTCCTGACGTCACTATAACCTAGTGTTCTCCAGACTGATGTCACTATAACCTAGTGTTCTCCAGACTGATGTCACTATAACCTAGTGTTCTCCAGACTGACGTCACTATAACCTAGTGTTCTCCAGACTGACGTCACTATAACCTAGTGTTCTCCAGACTGACGTCACTATAACCTAGTGTTCTCCAGACTGATGTCACTATAACCTAGTGTTCTCCAGACTGATGTCACTATAGCGTAGTGTTCTCCTGACGTCACTATAACCTAGTGTTCTCCAGACTGATGTCACTATAACCTAGTGTTCTCCAGACTTACGTCACTATAACCTAGTGTTCTCCAGACTGATGTCAATATGACCTCGTGTTCTCCAGACTGATGTCACTATAACCTAGTGTTCTCCAGACTGATGTCAATATGACCTAGTGTTCTCCAGACTGATGTCACTATAACCTAGTGTTCTCCAGATTGACGTCACTATAATCTAGTGTTCTCCAGACTGATGTCACTATCACCTAGTGTTCTCCAGACTGACGTCACTATAACCTAGTGTTCTCCAGACTGATGTCACTATAACCTAGTGTTCTCCAGACTGATGTCACTATAGCCTAGTGTTCTCCAGACTGATGTCACTATAACCTAGTGTTCTCCAGACTGATGTCACTATAACCTAGTGTTCTCCAGACTGACGTCACTATAACCTAGTGTTCTCCAGACTAATGTCACTATAACCTAGTGTTCTCCAGACTGATGTCACTATAACCTAGTGTTCTCCAGACTGATGTCACCATAACCTAGTGTTCTCCAGACTGATGTCACTATAACCTAGTGTTCTCCAGACTGATGTCACTATAACCTAGTGTTCTCCAGACTGACGTCACTATAACCTAGTGTTCTCCAGACTGATGTCACTATAACCTAGTGTTCTCCAGACTGACGTCACTATAACCTAGTGTTCTCCAGACTGATGTCACTATAACCTAGTGTTCTCCAGACTGACGTCACTATAACCTAGTGTTCTCCAGACTGATGTCACTATAACCTAGTGTTCTCCAGACTGATGTCACTATAACCTAGTGTTCTCCAGACTGATGTCACTATAGCCTAGTGTTCTCCAGACTGATGTCACTATAACCTAGTATTCTCCAGACTGATGTCACTATAACCTAGTGTTCTCCAGACTGACGTCACTATAACCTAGTGTTCTCCAGACTGATGTCACTATAACCTAGTGTTCTCCAGACTGACGTCACTATAACCTAGTGTTCTCCAGACTGATGTCACTATAACCTAGTGTTCTCCAGACTGACGTCACTATAACCTAGTGTTCTCCAGACTGATGTCACTATAACCTAGTGTTCTCCAGACTGATGTCACTATAACCTAGTGTTCTCCAGACTGATGTCACTATAGCCTAGTGTTCTCCTGACGTCACTATAACCTAGTGTTCTCCAGACTGATGTCACTATAACCTAGTGTTCTCCAGACTGATGTCACTATAACCTAGTGTTCTCCAGACTGACGTCACTATAACCTAGTGTTCTCCAGACTGACGTCACTATAACCTAGTGTTCTCCAGACTGACGTCACTATAACCTAGTGTTCTCCAGACTGATGTCACTATAACCTAGTGTTCTCCAGACTGATGTCACTATAGCGTAGTGTTCTCCTGACGTCACTATAACCTAGTGTTCTCCAGACTGATGTCACTATAACCTAGTGTTCTCCAGACTTACGTCACTATAACCTAGTGTTCTCCAGACTGATGTCAATATGACCTCGTGTTCTCCAGACTGATGTCACTATAACCTAGTGTTCTCCAGATTGACGTCACTATAATCTAGTGTTCTCCAGACTGATGTCACTATCACCTAGTGTTCTCCAGACTGACGTCACTATAACCTAGTGTTCTCCAGACTGATGTCACTATAACCTAGTGTTCTCCAGACTGATGTCACTATAACCTAGTGTTCTCCAGACTGACGTCACTATAACCTAGTGTTCTCCAGACTAATGTCACTATAACCTAGTGTTCTCCAGACTGATGTCACTATAACCTAGTGTTCTCCAGACTGATGTCACCATAACCTAGTGTTCTCCAGACTGATGTCACTATAACCTAGTGTTCTCCAGACTGATGTCACTATAACCTAGTGTTCTCCAGACTGATGTCACTATAACCTAGTGTTCTCCAGACTGACGTCACTATAACCTAGTGTTCTCCAGACTGATGTCACTATAACCTAGTGTTCTCCAGACTGACGTCACTATAACCTAGTGTTCTCCAGACTGATGTCACTATAACCTAGTGTTCTCCAGACTGACGTCACTATAACCTAGTGTTCTCCAGACTGATGTCACTATAACCTAGTGTTCTCCAGACTGACGTCACTATAACCTAGTGTTCTCCAGACTGATGTCACTATAACCTAGTGTTCTCGAGACTGATGTCACTATAACCTAGTGTTCTCCAGACTGACATCACTATAACCTAGTGTTCTCCAGACTGACGTCACTATAACCTAGTGTTCTCCAGACTGATGTCACTATAACCTAGTGTTCTCCAGACTGATGTCACTATAGCCTAGTGTTCTCCTGACGTCACTATAACCTAGTATTCTCCAGACTGATGTCACTATAACCTAGTGTTCTCCAGACTGACGTCACTATAACCTAGTGTTCTCCAGACTGATGTCAATATGACCTAGTGTTCTCCAGACTGATGTCAATATAACCTAGTGTTCTCCAGACTGATGTCACTATAACCTAGTGTTCTCCAGACTGACGTCACTATAACCTAGTGTTCTCCAGACTGACGTCACTATAACCTAGTGTTCTCCAGAATGATGTCACTATAGCCTAGTGTTCTCCAGACTGATGTCACTATAACCTAGTATTCTCCAGACTGATGTCACTATAACCTAGTGTTCTCCAGACTGACGTCACTATAACCTAGTGTTCTCCAGACTGATGTCACTATAACCTAGTGTTCTCCAGACTGACGTCACTATAACCTAGTGTTCTCCAGACTGATGTCACTATAACCTAGTGTTCTCCAGACTGACGTCACTATAACCTAGTGTTCTCCAGACTGATGTCACTATAACCTAGTGTTCTCCAGACTGATGTCACTATAACCTAGTGTTCTCCAGACTGATGTCACTATAGCCTAGTGTTCTCCTGACGTCACTATAACCTAGTGTTCTCCAGACTGATGTCACTATAACCTAGTGTTCTCCAGACTGATGTCACTATAACCTAGTGTTCTCCAGACTGACGTCACTATAACCTAGTGTTCTCCAGACTGACGTCACTATAACCTAGTGTTCTCCAGACTGACGTCACTATAACCTAGTGTTCTCCAGACTGATGTCACTATAACCTAGTGTTCTCCAGACTGATGTCACTATAGCGTAGTGTTCTCCTGACGTCACTATAACCTAGTGTTCTCCAGACTGATGTCACTATAACCTAGTGTTCTCCAGACTTACGTCACTATAACCTAGTGTTCTCCAGACTGATGTCAATATGACCTCGTGTTCTCCAGACTGATGTCACTATAACCTAGTGTTCTCCAGACTGATGTCAATATGACCTAGTGTTCTCCAGACTGATGTCACTATAACCTAGTGTTCTCCAGATTGACGTCACTATAATCTAGTGTTCTCCAGACTGATGTCACTATCACCTAGTGTTCTCCAGACTGACGTCACTATAACCTAGTGTTCTCCAGACTGATGTCACTATAACCTAGTGTTCTCCAGACTGATGTCACTATAGCCTAGTGTTCTCCAGACTGATGTCACTATAACCTAGTGTTCTCCAGACTGATGTCACTATAACCTAGTGTTCTCCAGACTGACGTCACTATAACCTAGTGTTCTCCAGACTAATGTCACTATAACCTAGTGTTCTCCAGACTGATGTCACTATAACCTAGTGTTCTCCAGACTGATGTCACCATAACCTAGTGTTCTCCAGACTGATGTCACTATAACCTAGTGTTCTCCAGACTGATGTCACTATAACCTAGTGTTCTCCAGACTGACGTCACTATAACCTAGTGTTCTCCAGACTGATGTCACTATAACCTAGTGTTCTCCAGACTGACGTCACTATAACCTAGTGTTCTCCAGACTGATGTCACTATAACCTAGTGTTCTCCAGACTGACGTCACTATAACCTAGTGTTCTCCAGACTGATGTCACTATAACCTAGTGTTCTCCAGACTGATGTCACTATAACCTAGTGTTCTCCAGACTGATGTCACTATAGCCTAGTGTTCTCCAGACTGATGTCACTATAACCTAGTATTCTCCAGACTGATGTCACTATAACCTAGTGTTCTCCAGACTGACGTCACTATAACCTAGTGTTCTCCAGACTGATGTCACTATAACCTAGTGTTCTCCAGACTGACGTCACTATAACCTAGTGTTCTCCAGACTGATGTCACTATAACCTAGTGTTCTCCAGACTGACGTCACTATAACCTAGTGTTCTCCAGACTGATGTCACTATAACCTAGTGTTCTCCAGACTGATGTCACTATAACCTAGTGTTCTCCAGACTGATGTCACTATAGCCTAGTGTTCTCCTGACGTCACTATAACCTAGTGTTCTCCAGACTGATGTCACTATAACCTAGTGTTCTCCAGACTGATGTCACTATAACCTAGTGTTCTCCAGACTGACGTCACTATAACCTAGTGTTCTCCAGACTGACGTCACTATAACCTAGTGTTCTCCAGACTGACGTCACTATAACCTAGTGTTCTCCAGACTGATGTCACTATAACCTAGTGTTCTCCAGACTGATGTCACTATAGCGTAGTGTTCTCCTGACGTCACTATAACCTAGTGTTCTCCAGACTGATGTCACTATAACCTAGTGTTCTCCAGACTTACGTCACTATAACCTAGTGTTCTCCAGACTGATGTCAATATGACCTCGTGTTCTCCAGACTGATGTCACTATAACCTAGTGTTCTCCAGATTGACGTCACTATAATCTAGTGTTCTCCAGACTGATGTCACTATCACCTAGTGTTCTCCAGACTGACGTCACTATAACCTAGTGTTCTCCAGACTGATGTCACTATAACCTAGTGTTCTCCAGACTGATGTCACTATAACCTAGTGTTCTCCAGACTGACGTCACTATAACCTAGTGTTCTCCAGACTAATGTCACTATAACCTAGTGTTCTCCAGACTGATGTCACTATAACCTAGTGTTCTCCAGACTGATGTCACCATAACCTAGTGTTCTCCAGACTGATGTCACTATAACCTAGTGTTCTCCAGACTGATGTCACTATAACCTAGTGTTCTCCAGACTGATGTCACTATAACCTAGTGTTCTCCAGACTGACGTCACTATAACCTAGTGTTCTCCAGACTGATGTCACTATAACCTAGTGTTCTCCAGACTGACGTCACTATAACCTAGTGTTCTCCAGACTGATGTCACTATAACCTAGTGTTCTCCAGACTGACGTCACTATAACCTAGTGTTCTCCAGACTGATGTCACTATAACCTAGTGTTCTCCAGACTGACGTCACTATAACCTAGTGTTCTCCAGACTGATGTCACTATAACCTAGTGTTCTCGAGACTGATGTCACTATAACCTAGTGTTCTCCAGACTGATGTCACTATAGCCTAGTGTTCTCCTGACGTCACTATAACCTAGTATTCTCCAGACTGATGTCACTATAACCTAGTGTTCTCCAGACTGACGTCACTATAACCTAGTGTTCTCCAGACTGATGTCAATATGACCTAGTGTTCTCCAGACTGATGTCACTATAACCTAGTGTTCTCCAGACTGATGTCACTATAACCTAGTGTTCTCCAGACTGACGTCACTATAACCTAGTGTTCTCCAGACTGACGTCACTATAACCTAGTGTTCTCCAGACTGATGTCACTATAACCTAGTGTTCTCCAGAATTACGTCACTATAACCTAGTGTTCTCCAGACTGATGTCAATATGACCTAGTGTTCTCCAGACTGATGTCACTATAACCTAGTGTTCTCCAGATTGACGTCACTATAATCTAGTGTTCTCCAGACTGATGTCACTATCACCTAGTGTTCTCCAGACTGACGTCACTATAACCTAGTGTTCTCCAGACTGATGTCACTATAACCTAGTGTTCTCCAGACTGATGTCACTATAGCCTAGTGTTCTCCAGACTGATGTCACTATAACCTAGTGTTCTCCAGACTGATGTCACTATAACCTAGTGTTCTCCAGACTGACGTCACTATAACCTAGTGTTCTCCAGACTAATGTCACTATAACCTAGTGTTCTCCAGACTGATGTCACTATAACCTAGTGTTCTCCAGACTGATGTCACCATAACCTAGTGTTCTCCAGACTGATGTCACTATAACCTAGTGTTCTCCAGACTGATGTCACTATAACCTAGTGTTCTCCAGACTGACGTCACTATAACCTAGTGTTCTCCAGACTGATGTCACTATAACCTAGTGTTCTCCAGACTGACGTCACTATAACCTAGTGTTCTCCAGACTGATGTCACTATAACCTAGTGTTCTCCAGACTGACGTCACTATCACCTAGTGTTCTCCAGACTGATGTCACTATAACCTAGTGTTCTCCAGACTGATGTCACTATAACCTAGTGTTCTCCAGACTGATGTCACTATAGCCTAGTGTTCTCCAGACTGATGTCACTATAACCTAGTATTCTCCAGACTGATGTCACTATAACCTAGTGTTCTCCAGACTGACGTCACTATAACCTAGTGTTCTCCAGACTGATGTCACTATAACCTAGTGTTCTCCAGACTGACGTCACCATAACCTAGTGTTCTCCAGACTGATGTCACTATAACCTAGTGTTCTCCAGACTGACGTCACTATAACCTAGTGTTCTCCAGACTGATGTCACTATAACCTAGTGTTCTCCAGACTGATGTCACTATAACCTAGTGTTCTCCAGACTGATGTCACTATAGCCTAGTGTTCTCCTGACGTCACTATAACCTAGTGTTCTCCAGACTGATGTCACTATAACCTAGTGTTCTCCAGACTGATGTCACTATAACCTAGTGTTCTCCAGACTGACGTCACTATAACCTAGTGTTCTCCAGACTGACGTCACTATAACCTAGTGTTCTCCAGACTGACGTCACTATAACCTAGTGTTCTCCAGACTGATGTCACTATAACCTAGTGTTCTCCAGACTGATGTCACTATAGCGTAGTGTTCTCCTGACGTCACTATAACCTAGTGTTCTCCAGACTGATGTCACTATAACCTAGTGTTCTCCAGACTTACGTCACTATAACCTAGTGTTCTCCAGACTGATGTCAATATGACCTCGTGTTCTCCAGACTGATGTCACTATAACCTAGTGTTCTCCAGATTGACGTCACTATAATCTAGTGTTCTCCAGACTGATGTCACTATCACCTAGTGTTCTCCAGACTGACGTCACTATAACCTAGTGTTCTCCAGACTGATGTCACTATAACCTAGTGTTCTCCAGACTGACGTCACTATAACCTAGTGTTCTCCAGACTGACGTCACTATAACCTAGTGTTCTCCAGACTGACGTCACTATAACCTAGTGTTCTCCAGACTGACGTCACTATAACCTAGTGTTCTCCAGACTGATGTCACTATAACCTAGTGTTCTCCAGACTGACGTCACTATAACCTAGTGTTCTCCAGACTGACGTCTCTATAACCTAGTGTTCTCCAGACTGACGTCACTATAACCTAGTGTTCTCCAGACTGATGTCACTATAACCTAGTGTTCTCCAGACTGATGTCACTATAGCGTAGTGTTCTCCTGACGTCACTATAACCTAGTGTTCTCCAGACTGATGTCACTATAACCTAGTGTTCTCCAGACTTACGTCACTATAACCTAGTGTTCTCCAGACTGATGTCAATATGACCTCGTGTTCTCCAGACTGATGTCACTATAACCTAGTGTTCTCCAGATTGACGTCACTATAATCTAGTGTTCTCCAGACTGATGTCACTATCACCTAGTGTTCTCCAGACTGACGTCACTATAACCTAGTGTTCTCCAGACTAATGTCACTATAACCTAGTGTTCTCCAGACTGATGTCACTATAACCTAGTGTTCTCCAGACTGATGTCACCATAACCTAGTGTTCTCCAGACTGATGTCACTATAACCTCGTGTTCTCCAGACTGATGTCACTATAACCTAGTGTTCTCCAGACTGATGTCACTATAACCTAGTGTTCTCCAGACTGACGTCACTATAACCTAGTGTTCTCCAGACTGACGTCACTATAACCTAGTGTTCTCCAGACTGATGTCACTATAACCTAGTGTTCTCCAGACTGACGTCACTATAACCTAGTGTTCTCCAGACTGATGTCACTTTAACCTAGTGTTCTCCAGACTGACGTCACTATAACCTAGTGTTCTCCAGACTGATGTCACTATAACCTAGTGTTCTCCAGACTGATGTCACTATAACCTAGTGTTCTCCAGACTGACGTCACTATAACCTAGTGTTCTCCAGACTGACGTCACTATAACCTAGTGTTCTCCAGACTGATGTCACTATAACCTAGTGTTCTCCAGACTGATGTCACTATAGCCTAGTGTTCTCCTGACGTCACTATAACCTAGTATTCTCCAGACTGATGTCACTATAACCTAGTGTTCTCCAGACTGACGTCACTATAACCTAGTGTTCTCCAGACTGATGTCAATATGACCTAGTGTTCTCCAGACTGATGTCACTATAACCTAGTGTTCTCCAGATTGACGTCACTATAATCTAGTGTTCTCCAGACTGATGTCACTATCACCTAGTGTTCTCCAAACTGACGTCACTATAACCTAGTGTTCTCCAGACTGATGTCACTATAACCTAGTGTTCTCCAGACTGATGTCACTATAACCTAGTGTTCTCCAGACTGACGTCACTATAACCTAGTGTTCTCCAGAGTGACGTCACTATAACCTAGTGTTTTTACACTGACGTCACTATAACCTAGTGTTCTCCAGACTGACGTCACTATAACCTAATGTTCTCCAGACTGACGTCACTATAACCTAGTGTTCTCCAGACTGATGTCACTATAACCTAGTGTTCTCCAGACTAATGTCACTATAGCCTAGTGTTCTCCTGACGTCACTATAACCTAGTATTCTCCAGACTGATGTCACTATCACCTAGTGTTCTCCAGACTGACGTCACTATAACCTAGTGTTCTCCAGACTAATGTCAATATGACCTAGTGTTCTCCAGACTGATGTCACTATAACCTAGTGTTCTCCAGATTGACGTCACTATAATCTAGTGTTCTCCAGACTGATGTCACTATTACCTAGTGTTCTCCAGACTGACGTCACTATAACCTAGTGTTCTCCAGACTGATGTCACTATAACCTAGTGTTCTCCAGACTGATGTCACTATAACCTAGTGTTCTCCAGACTGACGTCACTATAACCTAGTGTTCTCCAGACTGACGTCACTATAACCTAGTGTTCTCCAGACTGACGTCACTATAACCTAGTGTTCTCCTGACGTCACTATAACCTAGTGTTCTCCAGACTGACGTCACTATAACCTAGTGTTCTCCAGACTGATGTCACTATAACCTAGTGTTCTCCAGACTGACGTCACTATAACCTAGTGTTCTCCAGACTGATGTCACTGTAACCTAGTGTTCTCCAGACTGAAGTCACTATAACCTAGTGTTCTCCAGACTGACGTCACTATAACCTAGTGTTCTCCAGACTGACGTCACTATAACCTAGTGTTCTCCAGACTGACGTCACTATAACCTAGTGTTCTCCAGACTGACGTCACTATAACCTAGTGTTCTCCAGACTGATGTCACTATAACCTAGTGTTCTCCAGACTGATGTCACTATAACCTAGTGTTCTCCAGATTGACGTCACTATAATCTAGTGTTCTCCAGATTGACGTCACTATAATCTAGTGTTCTCCAGACTGACGTCACTATAACCTAGTGTTCTCCAGACTGATGTCACTATAACCTAGTGTTCTCCAGACTGATGTCACTATAACCTAGTGTTCTCCAGATTGACGTCACTATAATCTAGTGTTCTCCAGACTGACGTCACTATAACCTAGTGTTCTACAGACTGATGTCACTATAACCTAGTGTTCTCCAGACTGATGTCACTATAGCCTAGTGTTCTCCTGACGTCACTATAACCTAGTGTTCTCCAGACTGATGTCACTATAACCTAGTGTTCTCCAGACTTACGTCACTATAACCTAGTGTTCTCCAGATTGACGTCACTATAACCTAGTGTTCTCCAGACTGACGTCACTATAACCTAGTGTTCTCCAGACTGATGTCACTATAACCTAGTGTTCTCCAGACTGATGTCACTATAACCTAGTGTTCTCCAGATTGACGTCACTATAATCTAGTGTTCTCCAGATTGACGTCACTATAATCTAGTGTTCTCCAGACTGACGTCACTATAAC
The DNA here is from genome assembly GCF_029448725.1 of Salvelinus fontinalis. Classification (NCBI taxonomy): domain Eukaryota; kingdom Metazoa; phylum Chordata; class Actinopteri; order Salmoniformes; family Salmonidae; genus Salvelinus; species Salvelinus fontinalis. The sequence goes on along the minus strand of NC_074674.1, from coordinate 45,746,151 downwards.
CTAGTGTTCTCCAGACTGACGTCACTATAACCTAGTGTTCTCCAGACTGATGTCACTATAACCTAGTGTTCTCCAGATTGACGTCACTATAATCTAGTGTTCTCCAGACTGATGTCACTATCACCTAGTGCTCTCCAGACTGACGTCACTATAACCTAGTGAACTCCAGACTGACGTCACTATAACCTAGTGTTCTCCAGACTGATGTCACTATAACCTAGTGTTCTCCAGACTGATGTCACTATAGCCTAGTGTTCTCCTGACGTCACTATAACCTAGTGTTCTCCAGACTGATGTCACTATAACCTAGTGTTCTCCAGACTTACGTCACTATAACCTAGTGTTCTCCAGATTGACGTCACTATAACCTAGTGTTCTCCAGACTGACGTCACTATAACCTAGTGTTCTCCAGACTGATGTCACTATAACCTAGTGTTCTCCAGACTGATGTCACTATAACCTAGTGTTCTCCAGATTGACGTCACTATAATCTAGTGTTCTCCAGATTGACGTCACTATAATCTAGTGTTCTCCAGACTGACGTCACTATAACCTAGTGTTCTCCAGACTGACGTCACTATAACCTAGTGTTCTCCAGACTGATGTCACTATAACCTAGTGTTCTCCAGATTGACGTCACTATAATCTAGTGTTCTCCAGACTGATGTCACTATCACCTAGTGTTCTCCAGACTGACGTCACTATAACCTAGTGTTCTCCAGACTGACGTCACTATAACCTAGTGTTCTCCAGACTGATGTCACTATAACCTAGTGTTCTCCAGATTGACGTCACTATAATCTAGTGTTCTCCAGACTGATGTCACTATCACCTAGTGTTCTCCAGACTGACGTCACTATAACCTAGTGTTCTCCAGACTGATGTCACTATAACCTAGTGTTCTCCAGACTGATGTCACTATAACCTAGTGTTCTCCAGACTGACGTCACTATAACCTAGTGTTCTCCAGACTAATGTCACTATAACTTAGTGTTCTCCAGACTGATGTCACTATAACCTAGTGTTCTCCAGACTGATGTCACCATAACCTAGTGTTCTCCAGACTGATGTCACTATAACCTAGTGTTCTCTTGACTGATGTCACTATAACCTAGTTTTCTCCAGACTGATGTCACTATAACCTAGTGTTCTCCAGACTGATGTCACTATAACCTAGTGTTCTCCAGACTGACGTCACTATAACCTAGTGTTCTCCAGACTGACGTCACTATAACCTAGTGTTCTCCAGACTGATGTCACTATAACCTAGTGTTCTCCAGACTGATGTCACTATAACCTAGTGTTCTCCAGACTGACGTCACTATAACCTAGTGTTTTCCAGACTGACGTCACTATAACCTAGTGTTCTCCAGACTGATGTCACTATAACCTAGTGTTCTCCAGACTGATGTCACTATAGCCTAGTGTTCTCCTGACGTCACTATAACCTAGTGTTCTCCAGACTGATGTCACTATAACCTAGTGTTCTCCAGACTGATGTCACTATAACCTAGTGTTCTCCAGACTGATGTCAATATGACCTAGTGTTCTCCAGACTGATGTCACTATAACCTAGTGTTCTCCAGATTGACGTCACTATAATCTAGTGTTCTCCAGACTGATGTCACTATCACCTAGTGTTCTCCAGACTGACGTCACTATAACCTAGTGTTCTCCAGACTGATGTCACCATAACCTAGTGTTCTCCAGACTGATGTCACTATAACCTAGTGTTCTCCAGACTGATGTCACTATAACCTAGTGTTCTCCAGACTGATGTCACTATAACCTAGTGTTCTCCAGACTGACGTCACTATAACCTAGTGTTCTCCAGACTGATGTCACTATAACCTAGTGTTCTCCAGACTGATGTCACTATAACCTAGTGTTCTCCAGACTGACGTCACTATAACCTAGTGTTCTCCAGACTGACGTCACTATAACCTAGTGTTCTCCAGACTGACGTCACTATAACCTAGTGTTCTCCAGACTGATGTCACTATAACCTAGTGGTCTCCAGACTGATGTCACTATAACCTAGTGTTCTCCAGACTGATGTCACTATAACCTAGTGTTCTCCAGACTGATGTCACTATAACCTAGTGTTCTCCAGACTGATGTCACTATAACCTAGTGTTCTCCAGACTGACGTCACTATAACCTAGTGTTCTCCAGACTGATGTCACTATAACCTAGTGTTCTCCAGACTGATGTCACTATAACCTAGTGTTCTCCAGACTGACGTCACTATAACCTAGTGTTCTCCAGACTGACGTCACTATAACCTAGTGTTCTCCAGACTGACGTCACTATAACCTAGTGTTCTCCAGACTGATGTCACTATAACCTAGTGGTCTCCAGACTGATGTCACTATAACCTAGTGTTCTCCAGACTGATGTCACTATAACCTAGTGTTCTCCAAACTGACGTCACTATAACCTAGTGTTCTCCAGACTGACGTAACTATAACATAGTGTTCTCCAGACTTACGTAACTATAACCTAGTGTTCTCCAGACTGATGTCAGTATAACCTAGTGTTCTCCAGACTGATGTCACTATAACCTAGTGTTCTCCAGACTGACGTCACTATAACCTAGTGTTCTCCAGACTGACGTCACTATAACCTAGTGTTCTCCAGACTGATGTCACTATAACCTAGTGTTCTCCAGACTGATGTCACTATAACCTAGTGTTCTCCAGACTGACGTCACTATAACCTAGTGTTCCCCAGACTGATGTCACTATAACCTAGTGATCTCCAGACTGATGTCACTATAACCTAGTGTTCTCCAGACTGACGTCACTATAACCTAGTGTTCTCCAGACTGATGTCACTATAACCTAGTGTTCTCCAGACTGATGTCACTATAACCTAGTGTTCTCCAGACTGATGTCACTATAACCTAGTGTTCTCCAGACTGACGTCACTATAACCTAGTGTTCTCCAGACTGATGTCAATATGACCTAGTGTTCTCCAGACTGATGTCACTATAACCTAGTGTTCTCCAGATTGACGTCACTATAATCTAGTGTTCTCCAGACTGATGTCACTATCACCTAGTGTTCTCCAGACTGACGTCACTATAACCTAGTGTTCTCCAGACTGATGTCACTATAACCTAGTGTTCTCCAGACTGATGTCACTATAACCTAGTGTTCTCCAGACTGACGTCACTATAACCTAGTGTTCTCCAGACTGACGTCACTATAACCTAGTGTTCTCCACACTGACGTCACTATAACCTAGTGTTCTCCAGACTGACGTCACTATAACCTAGTGTTCTCCAGACTGACGTCACTATAACCTAGTGTTCTCCAGACTGACGTCACTATAACCTAGTGTTCTCCAGACTGACGTCACTATAACCTAGTGTTCTCCACACTGACGTCACTATAACATAGTGTTCTCCAGACTGATGTCACTGTAACCTAGTGTTCTCCAGACTGATGTCACTATAACCTAGTGTTCTCCAGACTGATGTCACTATAACCTAGTGTTCTCCACACTGACGTCACTATAACCTAGTGTTCTCCAGACTGATGTCACTGTAACCTAGTGTTCTCCAGACTGAAGTCACTATAACCTAGTGTTCTCCAGACTGACGTCACTATGACCTAGTGTTCTCCAGACTGACGTCACTATAACCTAGTGTTCTCCAGACTGACGTCACTATAACATAGTGTTCTCCAGACTGACGTCACTATAACCTAGTGTTCTCCAGACTGATGTCACTATAACCTAGTGTTCTCCAGACTGACGTCACTATAACCTAGTGTTCTCCAGACTGACGTCACTATAACCTAGTGTTCTCCAGACTGACGTCACTATAACCTAGTGTTCTCCTGACGTCACTATAACCTAGTGTTCTCCAGACTGACGTCACTATAACCTAGTGTTCTCCAGACTGATGTCACTATAACCTAGTGTTCTCCAGACTGACGTCACTATAACCTAGTGTTCTCCAGACTGATGTCACTGTAACCTAGTGTTCTCCAGACTGAAGTCACTATAACCTAGTGTTCTCCAGACTGACGTCACTATAACCTAGTGTTCTCCAGACTGACGTCACCATAACCTAGTGTTCTCCAGACTGACGTCACTATAACCTAGTGTTCTCCAGACTGACGTCACTATAACCTAGTGTTCTCCAGACTGATGTCACTATAACCTAGTGTTCTCCAGACTGATGTCACTATAACCTAGTGTTCTCCAGACTGACGTCACTATAACCTAGTGTTCTCCAGACTGACGTCACTATAACCTAGTGTTCTCCAGACTGACGTCACTATAACCTAGTGTTCTCCAGACTGATGTCACTATAACCTAGTGGTCTCCAGACTGATGTCACTATAACCTAGTGTTCTCCAGACTGATGTCACTATAACCTAGTGTTCTCCAGACTGATGTCACTATAACCTAGTGTTCTCCAGACTGATGTCACTATAACCTAGTGTTCTCCAGACTGACGTCACTATAACCTAGTGTTCTCCAGACTGATGTCACTATAACCTAGTGTTCTCCAGACTGATGTCACTATAACCTAGTGTTCTCCAGACTGACGTCACTATAACCTAGTGTTCTCCAGACTGACGTCACTATAACCTAGTGTTCTCCAGACTGACGTCACTATAACCTAGTGTTCTCCAGACTGATGTCACTATAACCTAGTGGTCTCCAGACTGATGTCACTATAACCTAGTGTTCTCCAGACTGATGTCACTATAACCTAGTGTTCTCCAAACTGACGTCACTATAACCTAGTGTTCTCCAGACTGACGTAACTATAACATAGTGTTCTCCAGACTTACGTAACTATAACCTAGTGTTCTCCAGACTGATGTCAGTATAACCTAGTGTTCTCCAGACTGATGTCACTATAACCTAGTGTTCTCCAGACTGACGTCACTATAACCTAGTGTTCTCCAGACTGACGTCACTATAACCTAGTGTTCTCCAGACTGATGTCACTATAACCTAGTGTTCTCCAGACTGATGTCACTATAACCTAGTGTTCTCCAGACTGACGTCACTATAACCTAGTGTTCCCCAGACTGATGTCACTATAACCTAGTGATCTCCAGACTGATGTCACTATAACCTAGTGTTCTCCAGACTGACGTCACTATAACCTAGTGTTCTCCAGACTGATGTCACTATAACCTAGTGTTCTCCAGACTGATGTCACTATAACCTAGTGTTCTCCAGACTGATGTCACTATAACCTAGTGTTCTCCAGACTGACGTCACTATAACCTAGTGTTCTCCAGACTGATGTCAATATGACCTAGTGTTCTCCAGACTGATGTCACTATAACCTAGTGTTCTCCAGATTGACGTCACTATAATCTAGTGTTCTCCAGACTGATGTCACTATCACCTAGTGTTCTCCAGACTGACGTCACTATAACCTAGTGTTCTCCAGACTGATGTCACTATAACCTAGTGTTCTCCAGACTGATGTCACTATAACCTAGTGTTCTCCAGACTGACGTCACTATAACCTAGTGTTCTCCAGACTGACGTCACTATAACCTAGTGTTCTCCACACTGACGTCACTATAACCTAGTGTTCTCCAGACTGACGTCACTATAACCTAGTGTTCTCCAGACTGACGTCACTATAACCTAGTGGTCTCCAGACTGATGTCACTATAACCTAGTGTTCTCCAGACTGATGTCACTATAACCTAGTGTTCTCCAAACTGACGTCACTATAACCTAGTGTTCTCCAGACTGACGTAACTATAACATAGTGTTCTCCAGACTTACGTAACTATAACCTAGTGTTCTCCAGACTGATGTCAGTATAACCTAGTGTTCTCCAGACTGATGTCACTATAACCTAGTGTTCTCCAGACTGACGTCACTATAACCTAGTGTTCTCCAGACTGACGTCACTATAACCTAGTGTTCTCCAGACTGATGTCACTATAACCTAGTGTTCTCCAGACTGATGTCACTATAACCTAGTGTTCTCCAGACTGACGTCACTATAACCTAGTGTTCCCCAGACTGATGTCACTATAACCTAGTGATCTCCAGACTGATGTCACTATAACCTAGTGTTCTCCAGACTGACGTCACTATAACCTAGTGTTCTCCAGACTGATGTCACTATAACCTAGTGTTCTCCAGACTGATGTCACTATAACCTAGTGTTCTCCAGACTGATGTCACTATAACCTAGTGTTCTCCAGACTGACGTCACTATAACCTAGTGTTCTCCAGACTGATGTCAATATGACCTAGTGTTCTCCAGACTGATGTCACTATAACCTAGTGTTCTCCAGATTGACGTCACTATAATCTAGTGTTCTCCAGACTGATGTCACTATCACCTAGTGTTCTCCAGACTGACGTCACTATAACCTAGTGTTCTCCAGACTGACGTCACTATAACCTAGTGTTCTCCAGACTGATGTCACTATAACCTAGTGTTCTCCAGACTGATGTCACTATAACCTAGTGTTCTCCAGACTGACGTCACTATAACCTAGTGTTCTCCACACTGACGTCACTATAACCTAGTGTTCTCCAGACTGACGTCACTATAACCTAGTGTTCTCCAGACTGACGTCACTATAACCTAGTGTTCTCCAGACTGACGTCACTATAACCTAGTGTTCTCCAGACTGACGTCACTATAACCTAGTGTTCTCCACACTGACGTCACTATAACATAGTGTTCTCCAGACTGATGTCACTGTAACCTAGTGTTCTCCAGACTGATGTCACTATAACCTAGTGTTCTCCAGACTGATGTCACTATAACCTAGTGTTCTCCACACTGACGTCACTATAACCTAGTGTTCTCCAGACTGATGTCACTGTAACCTAGTGTTCTCCAGACTGAAGTCACTATAACCTAGTGTTCTCCAGACTGACGTCACTATAACCTAGTGTTCTCCAGACTGACGTCACTATAACCTAGTGTTCTCCAGACTGACGTCACTATAACATAGTGTTCTCCAGACTGACGTCACTATAACCTAGTGTTCTCCAGACTGATGTCACTATAACCTAGTGTTCTCCAGACTGACGTCACTATAACCTAGTGTTCTCCAGACTGACGTCACTATAACCTAGTGTTCTCCTGACGTCACTATAACCTAGTGTTCTCCTGACGTCACTATAACCTAGTGTTCTCCAGACTGACGTCACTATAACCTAGTGTTCTCCAGACTGATGTCACTATAACCTAGTGTTCTCCAGACTGACGTCACTATAACCTAGTGTTCTCCAGACTGATGTCACTGTAACCTAGTGTTCTCCAGACTGAAGTCACTATAACCTAGTGTTCTCCAGACTGACGTCACTATAACCTAGTGTTCTCCAGACTGACGTCACCATAACCTAGTGTTCTCCAGACTGACGTCACTATAACCTAGTGTTCTCCAGACTGACGTCACTATAACCTAGTGTTCTCCAGACTGATGTCACTATAACCTAGTGTTCTCCAGACTGATGTCACTATAGCCTAGTGTTCTCCTGACGTCACTATAACCTAGTGTTCTCCAGACTGATGTCACTATAACCTAGTGTTCTCCAGACTTACGTCACTATAACCTAGTGTTCTCCAGACTGATGTCAATATGACCTAGTGTTCTCCAGACTGATGTCACTATAACCTAGTGTTCTCCAGATTGACGTCACTATAATCTAGTGTTCTCCAGACTGATGTCACTATCACCTAGTGTTCTCCAGACTGACATCACTATAACCTAGTGTTCTCCAGACTGATGTCACTATAACCTAGTGTTCTCCAGACTGATGTCACTATAACCTAGTGTTCTCCAGACTGACGTCACTATAACCTAGTGTTCTCCAGACTAATGTCACTATAACCTAGTGTTCTCCAGACTGATGTCACTATAACCTAGTGTTCTCCAGACTGATGTCACCATAACCTAGTGTTCTCCAGACTGATGTCACTATAACCTAGTGTTCTCTTGACTGATGTCACTATAACCTAGTTTTCTCCAGACTGACGTCACTATAACCTAGTGTTCTCCAGACTGATGTCACTATAACCTAGTGTTCTCCAGACTGACGTCACTATAACCTAGTGTTCTCCAGACTGACGTCACTATAACCTAGTGTTCTCCAGACTGATGTCACTATAACCTAGTGTTCTCCAGACTGATGTCACTATAACCTAGTGTTCTCCAGACTGATGTCACTATAACCTAGTGTTTTCCAGACTGACGTCACTATAACCTAGTGTTCTCCAGACTGATGTCACTATAACCTAGTGTTCTCCAGACTGATGTCACTATAGCCTAGTGTTCTCCTGATGTCACTATAACCTAGTGTTCTCCAGACTGATGTCACTATAACCTAGTGTTCTCCAGACTGACGTCACTATAACCTAGTGTTCTCCAGACTGACGTCACTATAACCTAGTGTTCTCCAGACTGATGTCACTATAACCTAGTGTTCTCCAGACTGATGTCACTATAACCTAGTGTTCTCCAGACTGACGTCACTATAACCTAGTGTTCCCCAGACTGATGTCACTATAACCTAGTGATCTCCAGACTGATGTCACTATAACCTAGTGTTCTCCAGACTGACGTCACTATAACCTAGTGTTCTCCAGACTGATGTCACTATAACCTAGTGTTCTCCAGACTGATGTCACTATAACCTAGTGTTCTCCAGACTGATGTCACTATAACCTAGTGTTCTCCAGACTGACGTCACTATAACCTAGTGTTCTCCAGACTGATGTCAATATGACCTAGTGTTCTCCAGACTGATGTCACTATAACCTAGTGTTCTCCAGATTGACGTCACTATAATCTAGTGTTCTCCAGACTGATGTCACTATCACCTAGTGTTCTCCAGACTGACGTCACTATAACCTAGTGTTCTCCAGACTGACGTCACTATAACCTAGTGTTCTCCAGACTGATGTCACTATAACCTAGTGTTCTCCAGACTGATGTCACTATAACCTAGTGTTCTCCAGACTGACGTCACTATAACCTAGTGTTCTCCACACTGACGTCACTATAACCTAGTGTTCTCCAGACTGACGTCACTATAACCTAGTGTTCTCCAGACTGACGTCACTATAACCTAGTGTTCTCCAGACTGACGTCACTATAACCTAGTGTTCTCCAGACTGACGTCACTATAACCTAGTGTTCTCCACACTGACGTCACTATAACATAGTGTTCTCCAGACTGATGTCACTGTAACCTAGTGTTCTCCAGACTGATGTCACTATAACCTAGTGTTCTCCAGACTGATGTCACTATAACCTAGTGTTCTCCACACTGACGTCACTATAACCTAGTGTTCTCCAGACTGATGTCACTGTAACCTAGTGTTCTCCAGACTGAAGTCACTATAACCTAGTGTTCTCCAGACTGACGTCACTATAACCTAGTGTTCTCCAGACTGACGTCACTATAACCTAGTGTTCTCCAGACTGACGTCACTATAACATAGTGTTCTCCAGACTGACGTCACTATAACCTAGTGTTCTCCAGACTGATGTCACTATAACCTAGTGTTCTCCAGACTGACGTCACTATAACCTAGTGTTCTCCAGACTGACGTCACTATAACCTAGTGTTCTCCTGACGTCACTATAACCTAGTGTTCTCCTGACGTCACTATAACCTAGTGTTCTCCAGACTGACGTCACTATAACCTAGTGTTCTCCAGACTGATGTCACTATAACCTAGTGTTCTCCAGACTGACGTCACTATAACCTAGTGTTCTCCAGACTGATGTCACTGTAACCTAGTGTTCTCCAGACTGAAGTCACTATAACCTAGTGTTCTCCAGACTGACGTCACTATAACCTAGTGTTCTCCAGACTGACGTCACCATAACCTAGTGTTCTCCAGACTGACGTCACTATAACCTAGTGTTCTCCAGACTGACGTCACTATAACCTAGTGTTCTCCAGACTGATGTCACTATAACCTAGTGTTCTCCAGACTGATGTCACTATAGCCTAGTGTTCTCCTGACGTCACTATAACCTAGTGTTCTCCAGACTGATGTCACTATAACCTAGTGTTCTCCAGACTTACGTCACTATAACCTAGTGTTCTCCAGACTGATGTCAATATGACCTAGTGTTCTCCAGACTGATGTCACTATAACCTAGTGTTCTCCAGATTGACGTCACTATAATCTAGTGTTCTCCAGACTGATGTCACTATCACCTAGTGTTCTCCAGACTGACATCACTATAACCTAGTGTTCTCCAGACTGATGTCACTATAACCTAGTGTTCTCCAGACTGATGTCACTATAACCTAGTGTTCTCCAGACTGACGTCACTATAACCTAGTGTTCTCCAGACTAATGTCACTATAACCTAGTGTTCTCCAGACTGATGTCACTATAACCTAGTGTTCTCCAGACTGATGTCACCATAACCTAGTGTTCTCCAGACTGATGTCACTATAACCTAGTGTTCTCTTGACTGATGTCACTATAACCTAGTTTTCTCCAGACTGACGTCACTATAACCTAGTGTTCTCCAGACTGATGTCACTATAACCTAGTGTTCTCCAGACTGACGTCACTATAACCTAGTGTTCTCCAGACTGACGTCACTATAACCTAGTGTTCTCCAGACTGATGTCACTATAACCTAGTGTTCTCCAGACTGATGTCACTATAACCTAGTGTTCTCCAGACTGATGTCACTATAACCTAGTGTTTTCCAGACTGACGTCACTATAACCTAGTGTTCTCCAGACTGATGTCACTATAACCTAGTGTTCTCCAGACTGATGTCACTATAGCCTAGTGTTCTCCTGATGTCACTATAACCTAGTGTTCTCCAGACTGATGTCACTATAACCTAGCGTTCTCCAGACTGACGTCACTATAACCTAGTGTTCTCCAGACTGACGTCACTATAACCTAGTGTTCTCCAGACTGACGTCACTATAACCTAGTGTTCTCCAGACTGACGTCACTATAACCTAGTGTTCTCCTGACGTCACTATAACCTAGTGTTCTCCTGACGTCACTATAACCTAGTGTTCTCCAGACTGACGTCACTATAACCTAGTGTTCTCCAGACTGATGTCACTATAACCTAGTGTTCTCCAGACTGACGTCACTATAACCTAGTGTTCTCCAGACTGATGTCACTGTAACCTAGTGTTCTCCAGACTGAAGTCACTATAACCTAGTGTTCTCCAGACTGACGTCACTATAACCTAGTGTTCTCCAGACTGACGTCACTATAACCTAGTGTTCTCCAGACTGACGTCACTATAACCTAGTGTTCTCCAGACTGACGTCACTATAACCTAGTGTTCTCCAGACTGATGTCACTATAACCTAGTGTTCTCCAGACTGATGTCACTATAGCCTAGTGTTCTCCTGACGTCACTATAACCTAGTGTTCTCCAGACTGATGTCACTATAACCTAGTGTTCTCCAGACTTACGTCACTATAACCTAGTGTTCTCCAGACTGATGTCAATATGACCTAGTGTTCTCCAGACTGATGTCACTATAACCTAGTGTTCTCCAGATTGACGTCACTATAATCTAGTGTTCTCCAGACTGATGTCACTATCACCTAGTGTTCTCCAGACTGACGTCACTATAACCTAGTGTTCTCCAGACTGATGTCACTATAACCTAGTGTTCTCCAGACTGATGTCACTATAACCTAGTGTTCTCCAGACTGACGTCACTATAACCTAGTGTTCTCCAGACTAATGTCACTATAACCTAGTGTTCTCCAGACTGATGTCACCATAACCTAGTGTTCTCCAGACTGATGTCACTATAACCTAGTGTTCTCTTGACTGATGTCACTATAACCTAGTTTTCTCCAGACTGACGTCACTATAACCTAGTGTTCTCCAGACTGATGTCACTATAACCTAGTGTTCTCCAGACTGACGTCACTATAACCTAGTGTTCTCCAGACTGACGTCACTATAACCTAGTGTTCTCCAGACTGATGTCACTATAACCTAGTGTTCTCCAGACTGATGTCACTATAACCTAGTGTTCTCCAGACTGACGTCACTATAACCTAGTGTTTTCCAGACTGACGTCACTATAACCTAGTGTTCTCCAGACTGATGTCACTATAACCTAGTGTTCTCCAGACTGATGTCACTATAGCCTAGTGTTCTCCTGACGTCACTATAACCTAGTGTTCTCCAGACTGATGTCACTATAACCTAGTGTTCTCCAGACTGACGTCACTATAACCTAGTGTTCTCCAGACTGATGTCAATATGACCTAGTGTTCTCCAGACTGATGTCACTATAACCTAGTGTTCTCCAGATTGACGTCACTATAATCTAGTGTTCTCCAGACTGATGTCACTATCACCTAGTGTTCTCCAGACTGACGTCACTATAACCTAGTGTTCTCCAGACTGATGTCACTATAACCTAGTGTTCTCCAGACTGATGTCACTATAACCTAGTGTTCTCCAGACTGACGTCACTATAACCTAGTGTTCTCCAGACTGATGTCACTATCACCTAGTGTTCTCCAGACTGACATCACTATAACCTAGTGTTCTCCAGACTGATGTCACTATAACCTAGTGTTCTCCAGACTGATGTCACTGTAACCTAGTGTTCTCCAGACTGAAGTCACTATAACCTAGTGTTCTCCAGACTGACGTCACTATAACCTAGTGTTCTCCAGACTGACGTCACTATAACCTAGTGTTCTCCAGACTGACGTCACTATAACCTAGTGTTCTCCAGACTGATGTCACTATAACCTAGTGTTCTCCAGACTGATGTCACTATAGCCTAGTGTTCTCCTGACGTCACTATAACCTAGTGTTCTCCAGACTGATGTCACTATAACCTAGTGTTCTCCAGACTTACGTCACTATAACCTAGTGTTCTCCAGACTGATGTCAATATGACCTAGTGTTCTCCAGACTGATGTCACTATAACCTAGTGTTCTCCAGATTGACGTCACTATAATCTAGTGTTCTCCAGACTGATGTCACTATCACCTAGTGTTCTCCAGACTGATGTCACTATAACCTAGTGTTCTCCAGACTGATGTCACTATAACCTAGTGTTCTCCAGACTGATGTCACTATAACCTAGTGTTCTCCAGACTGACGTCACTATAACCTAGTGTTCTCCAGACTAATGTCACTATAACCTAGTGTTCTCCAGACTGATGTCACCATAACCTAGTGTTCTCCAGACTGATGTCACTATAACCTAGTGTTCTCTTGACTGATGTCACTATAACCTAGTTTTCTCCAGACTGACGTCACTATAACCTAGTGTTCTCCAGACTGATGTCACTATAACCTAGTGTTCTCCAGACTGACGTCACTATAACCTAGTGTTCTCCAGACTGACGTCACTATAACCTAGTGTTCTCCAGACTGATGTCACTATAACCTAGTGTTCTCCAGACTGATGTCACTATAACCTAGTGTTCTCCAGACTGACGTCACTATAACCTAGTGTTTTCCAGACTGACGTCACTATAACCTAGTGTTCTCCAGACTGATGTCACTATAACCTAGTGTTCTCCAGACTGATGTCACTATAGCCTAGTGTTCTCCTGACGTCACTATAACCTAGTGTTCTCCAGACTGATGTCACTATAACCTAGTGTTCTCCAGACTGACGTCACTATAACCTAGTGTTCTCCAGACTGATGTCAATATGACCTAGTGTTCTCCAGACTGATGTCACTATAACCTAGTGTTCTCCAGATTGACGTCACTATAATCTAGTGTTCTCCAGACTGATGTCACTATCACCTAGTGTTCTCCAGACTGACGTCACTATAACCTAGTGTTCTCCAGACTGATGTCACTATAACCTAGTGTTCTCCAGACTGATGTCACTATAACCTAGTGTTCTCCAGACTGACGTCACTATAACCTAGTGTTCTCCAGACTGATGTCACTATCACCTAGTGTTCTCCAGACTGACATCACTATAACCTAGTGTTCTCCAGACTGATGTCACTATAACCTAGTGTTCTCCAGACTGATGTCACTATAACCTAGTGTTCTCCAGACTGACGTCACTATAACCTAGTGTTCTCCAGACTAATGTCACTATAACCTAGTGTTCTCCAGACTGATGTCACTATAACCTAGTGTTCTCCAGACTGATGTCACCATAACCTAGTGTTCTCCAGACTGATGTCACTATAACCTAGTGTTCTCCAGACTGATGTCACTATAACCTAGTTTTCTCCAGACTGACGTCACTATAACCTAGTGTTCTCCAGACTGATGTCACTATAACCTAGTGTTCTCCAGACTGACGTCACTATAACCTAGTGTTCTCCAGACTGACGTCACAATAACCTAGTGTTCTCCAGACTGATGTCACTATAACCTAGTGTTCTCCAGACTGATGTCACTATAACCTAGTGTTCTCCAGACTGACGTCACTATAACCTAGTGTTTTCCAGACTGACGTCACTATAACCTAGTGTTCTCCAGACTGATGTCACTATAACCTAGTGTTCTCCAGACTGATGTCACTATAGCCTAGTGTTCTCCTGACGTCACTATAACCTAGTGTTCTCCAGACTGATGTCACTATAACCTAGTGTTCTCCAGACTGACGTCACTATAACCTAGTGTTCTCCAGACTGACGTCACTATAACCTAGTGTTCTCCAGACTGACGTCACTATAACCTAGTGTTCTCCAGACTGACGTCACTATAACCTAGTGTTCTCCAGACTGATGTCACTATAACCTAGTGTTCTCCAGACTGACGTCACTATAACCTAGTGTTCTCCAGACTGACGTCACTATAACCTAGTGTTCTCCAGACTGACGTCACTATAACCTAGTGTTCTCCTGACGTCACTATAACCTAGTGTTCTCCAGACTGACGTCACTATAACCTAGTGTTCTCCAGACTGATGTCACTATAACCTAGTGTTCTCCAGACTGACGTCACTATAACCTAGTGTTCTCCAGACTGATGTCACTGTAACCTAGTGTTCTCCAGACTGAAGTCACTATAACCTAGTGTTCTCCAGACTGACGTCACTATAACCTAGTGTTCTCCAGACTGACGTCACTATAACCTAGTGTTCTCCAGACTGACGTCACTATAACCTAGTGTTCTCCAGACTGACGTCACTATAACCTAGTGTTCTCCAGACTGATGTCACTATAACCTAGTGTTCTCCAGACTGATGTCACTATAGCCTAGTGTTCTCCTGACGTCACTATAACCTAGTGTTCTCCAGACTGATGTCACTATAACCTAGTGTTCTCCAGACTTACGTCACTATAACCTAGTGTTCTCCAGACTGATGTCAATATGACCTAGTGTTCTCCAGACTGATGTCACTATAACCTAGTGTTCTCCAGATTGACGTCACTATAATCTAGTGTTCTCCAGACTGATGTCACTATCACCTAGTGTTCTCCAGACTGACGTCACTATAACCTAGTGTTCTCCAGACTGATGTCACTATAACCTAGTGTTCTCCAGACTGATGTCACTATAACCTAGTGTTCTCCAGACTGACGTCACTATAACCTAGTGTTCTCCAGACTAATGTCACTATAACCTAGTGTTCTCCAGACTGATGTCACCATAACCTAGTGTTCTCCAGACTGATGTCACTATAACCTAGTGTTCTCTTGACTGATGTCACTATAACCTAGTTTTCTCCAGACTGACGTCACTATAACCTAGTGTTCTCCAGACTGATGTCACTATAACCTAGTGTTCTCCAGACTGACGTCACTTTAACCTAGTGTTCTCCAGACTGACGTCACTATAACCTAGTGTTCTCCAGACTGATGTCACTATAACCTAGTGTTCTCCAGACTGATGTCACTATAACCTAGTGTTCTCCAGACTGACGTCACTATAACCTAGTGTTTTCCAGACTGACGTCACTATAACCTAGTGTTCTCCAGACTGATGTCACTATAACCTAGTGTTCTCCAGACTGATGTCACTATAGCCTAGTGTTCTCCTGACGTCACTATAACCTAGTGTTCTCCAGACTGATGTCACTATAACCTAGTGTTCTCCAGACTGACGTCACTATAACCTAGTGTTCTCCAGACTGATGTCAATATGACCTAGTGTTCTCCAGACTGATGTCACTATAACCTAGTGTTCTCCAGATTGACGTCACTATAATCTAGTGTTCTCCAGACTGATGTCACTATCACCTAGTGTTCTCCAGACTGACGTCACTATAACCTAGTGTTCTCCAGACTGATGTCACTATAACCTAGTGTTCTCCAGACTGATGTCACTATAACCTAGTGTTCTCCAGACTGACGTCACTATAACCTAGTGTTCTCCAGACTGATGTCACTATAACCTAGTGTTCTCCAGACTGACGTCACTATAACCTAGTGTTCTCCAGACTAATGTCACTATAACCTAGTGTTCTCCAGACTGATGTCACTATAACCTAGTGTTCTCCAGACTGATGTCACCATAACCTAGTGTTCTCCAGACTGATGTCACTATAACCTAGTGTTCTCCAGACTGATGTCACTATAACCTAGTGTTCTCCAGACTGATGTCACTATAACCTAGTGTTCTCCAGACTGACGTCACTATAACCTAGTGTTCTCCAGACTGATGTCACTATAACCTAGTGTTCTCCAGACTGATGTCACTATAACCTAGTGTTCTCCAGACTGACGTCACTATAACCTAGTGTTCTCCAGACTGACGTCACTATAACCTAGTGTTCTCCAGACTGACGTCACTATAACCTAGTGTTCTCCAGACTGATGTCACTATAACCTAGTGGTCTCCAGACTGATGTCACTATAACCTAGTGTTCTCCAGACTGATGTCACTATAACCTAGTGTTCTCCAGACTGATGTCACTATAACCTAGTGTTCTCCAGACTGATGTCACTATAACCTAGTGTTCTCCAGACTGACGTCACTATAACCTAGTGTTCTCCAGACTGATGTCACTATAACCTAGTGTTCTCCAGACTGACGTCACTATAACCTAGTGTTCTCCAGACTGATGTCAATATGACCTAGTGTTCTCCAGACTGATGTCACTATAACCTAGTGTTCTCCAGATTGACGTCACTATAATCTAGTGTTCTCCAGACTGATGTCACTATCACCTAGTGTTCTCCAGACTGACGTCACTATAACCTAGTGTTCTCCAGACTGATGTCACTATAACCTAGTGTTCTCCAGACTGATGTCACTATAACCTAGTGTTCTCCAGACTGACGTCACTATAACCTAGTGTTCTCCAGACTGATGTCACTATCACCTAGTGTTCTCCAGACTGACATCACTATAACCTAGTGTTCTCCAGACTGATGTCACTATAACCTAGTGTTCTCCAGACTGATGTCACTATAACCTAGTGTTCTCCAGACTGACGTCACTATAACCTAGTGTTCTCCAGACTAATGTCACTATAACCTAGTGTTCTCCAGACTGATGTCACTATAACCTAGTGTTCTCCAGACTGATGTCACCATAACCTAGTGTTCTCCAGACTGATGTCACTATAACCTAGTGTTCTCTTGACTGATGTCACTATAACCTAGTTTTCTCCAGACTGACGTCACTATAACCTAGTGTTCTCCAGACTGATGTCACTATAACCTAGTGTTCTCCAGACTGACGTCACTATAACCTAGTGTTCTCCAGACTGACGTCACAATAACCTAGTGTTCTCCAGACTGATGTCACTATAACCTAGTGTTCTCCAGACTGATGTCACTATAACCTAGTGTTCTCCAGACTGACGTCACTATAACCTAGTGTTTTCCAGACTGACGTCACTATAACCTAGTGTTCTCCAGACTGATGTCACTATAACCTAGTGTTCTCCAGACTGATGTCACTATAGCCTAGTGTTCTCCTGACGTCACTATAACCTAGTGTTCTCCAGACTGATGTCACTATAACCTAGTGTTCTCCAGACTGACGTCACTATAACCTAGTGTTCTCCAGACTGACGTCACTATAACCTAGTGTTCTCCAGACTGACGTCACTATAACCTAGTGTTCTCCAGACTGACGTCACTATAACCTAGTGTTCTCCAGACTGATGTCACTATAACCTAGTGTTCTCCAGACTGACGTCACTATAACCTAGTGTTCTCCAGACTGACGTCACTATAACCTAGTGTTCTCCAGACTGACGTCACTATAACCTAGTGTTCTCCTGACGTCACTATAACCTAGTGTTCTCCAGACTGACGTCACTATAACCTAGTGTTCTCCAGACTGATGTCACTATAACCTAGTGTTCTCCAGACTGACGTCACTATAACCTAGTGTTCTCCAGACTGATGTCACTGTAACCTAGTGTTCTCCAGACTGAAGTCACTATAACCTAGTGTTCTCCAGACTGACGTCACTATAACCTAGTGTTCTCCAGACTGACGTCACTATAACCTAGTGTTCTCCAGACTGACGTCACTATAACCTAGTGTTCTCCAGACTGACGTCACTATAACCTAGTGTTCTCCAGACTGATGTCACTATAACCTAGTGTTCTCCAGACTGATGTCACTATAGCCTAGTGTTCTCCTGACGTCACTATAACCTAGTGTTCTCCAGACTGATGTCACTATAACCTAGTGTTCTCCAGACTTACGTCACTATAACCTAGTGTTCTCCAGACTGATGTCAATATGACCTAGTGTTCTCCAGACTGATGTCACTATAACCTAGTGTTCTCCAGATTGACGTCACTATAATCTAGTGTTCTCCAGACTGATGTCACTATCACCTAGTGTTCTCCAGACTGACGTCACTATAACCTAGTGTTCTCCAGACTGATGTCACTATAACCTAGTGTTCTCCAGACTGATGTCACTATAACCTAGTGTTCTCCAGACTGACGTCACTATAACCTAGTGTTCTCCAGACTAATGTCACTATAACCTAGTGTTCTCCAGACTGATGTCACCATAACCTAGTGTTCTCCAGACTGATGTCACTATAACCTAGTGTTCTCTTGACTGATGTCACTATAACCTAGTTTTCTCCAGACTGACGTCACTATAACCTAGTGTTCTCCAGACTGATGTCACTATAACCTAGTGTTCTCCAGACTGACGTCACTATAACCTAGTGTTCTCCAGACTGACGTCACTATAACCTAGTGTTCTCCAGACTGATGTCACTATAACCTAGTGTTCTCCAGACTGATGTCACTATAACCTAGTGTTCTCCAGACTGACGTCACTATAACCTAGTGTTTTCCAGACTGACGTCACTATAACCTAGTGTTCTCCAGACTGATGTCACTATAACCTAGTGTTCTCCAGACTGATGTCACTATAGCCTAGTGTTCTCCTGACGTCACTATAACCTAGTGTTCTCCAGACTGATGTCACTATAACCTAGTGTTCTCCAGACTGACGTCACTATAACCTAGTGTTCTCCAGACTGATGTCAATATGACCTAGTGTTCTCCAGACTGATGTCACTATAACCTAGTGTTCTCCAGATTGACGTCACTATAATCTAGTGTTCTCCAGACTGATGTCACTATCACCTAGTGTTCTCCAGACTGACGTCACTATAACCTAGTGTTCTCCAGACTGATGTCACTATAACCTAGTGTTCTCCAGACTGATGTCACTATAACCTAGTGTTCTCCAGACTGACGTCACTATAACCTAGTGTTCTCCAGACTGATGTCACTATAACCTAGTGTTCTCCAGACTGACGTCACTATAACCTAGTGTTCTCCAGACTAATGTCACTATAACCTAGTGTTCTCCAGACTGATGTCACTATAACCTAGTGTTCTCCAGACTGATGTCACCATAACCTAGTGTTCTCCAGACTGATGTCACTATAACCTAGTGTTCTCCAGACTGATGTCACTATAACCTAGTGTTCTCCAGACTGATGTCACTATAACCTAGTGTTCTCCAGACTGACGTCACTATAACCTAGTGTTCTCCAGACTGATGTCACTATAACCTAGTGTTCTCCAGACTGATGTCACTATAACCTAGTGTTCTCCAGACTGACGTCACTATAACCTAGTGTTCTCCAGACTGACCTCACTATAACCTAGTGTTCTCCAGACTGACGTCACTATAACCTAGTGTTCTCCAGACTGATGTCACTATAACCTAGTGGTCTCCAGACTGATGTCACTATAACCTAGTGTTCTCCAGACTGATGTCACTATAACCTAGTGTTCTCCAGACTGATGTCACTATAACCTAGTGTTCTCCAGACTGATGTCACTATAACCTAGTGTTCTCCAGACTGACGTCACTATAACCTAGTGTTCTCCAGACTGATGTCACTATAACCTAGTGTTCTCCAGACTGATGTCACTATAACCTAGTGTTCTCCAGACTGACGTCACTATAACCTAGTGTTCTCCAGACTGACGTCACTATAACCTAGTGTTCTCCAGACTGACGTCACTATAACCTAGTGTTCTCCAGACTGATGTCACTATAACCTAGTGGTCTCCAGACTGATGTCACTATAACCTAGTGTTCTCCAGACTGATGTCACTATAACCTAGTGTTCTCCAAACTGACGTCACTATAACCTAGTGTTCTCCAGACTGACGTAACTATAACATAGTGTTCTCCAGACTGACGTAACTATAACCTAGTGTTCTCCAGACTGATGTCAGTATAACCTAGTGTTCTCCAGACTGATGTCACTATAACCTAGTGTTCTCCAGACTGACGTCACTATAACCTAGTGTTCTCCAGACTGACGTCACTATAACCTAGTGTTCTCCAGACTGATGTCACTATAACCTAGTGTTCTCCAGACTGATGTCACTATAACCTAGTGTTCTCCAGACTGACGTCACTATAACCTAGTGTTCCCCAGACTGATGTCACTATAACCTAGTGTTCTCCAGACTGATTTCACTATAACCTAGTGTTCTCCAGACTGACGTCACTATAACCTAGTGTTCTCCAGACTGATGTCACTATAACCTAGTGTTCTCCAGACTGATGTCACTATAACCTAGTGTTCTCCAGACTGATGTCACTATAACCTAGTGTTCTCCAGACTGACGTCACTATAACCTAGTGTTCTCCAGACTGATGTCAATATGACCTAGTGTTCTCCAGACTGATGTCACTATAACCTAGTGTTCTCCAGATTGACGTCACTATAATCTAGTGTTCTCCAGACTGATGTCACTATCACCTAGTGTTCTCCAGACTGACGTCACTATAACCTAGTGTTCTCCAGACTGATGTCACTATAACCTAGTGTTCTCCAGACTGATGTCACTATAACCTAGTGTTCTCCAGACTGACGTCACTATAACCTAGTGTTCTCCAGACTGACGTCACTATAACCTAGTGTTCTCCACACTGACGTCACTATAACCTAGTGTTCTCCAGACTGACGTCACTATAACCTAGTGTTCTCCAGACTGACGTCACTATAACCTAGTGTTCTCCAGACTGACGTCACTATAACCTAGTGTTCTCCAGACTGACGTCACTATAACCTAGTGTTCTCCACACTGACGTCACTATAACCTAGTGTTCTCCAGACTGATGTCACTGTAACCTAGTGTTCTCCAGACTGATGTCACTATAACCTAGTGTTCTCCAGACTGATGTCACTATAACCTAGTGTTCTCCACACTGACGTCACTATAACCTAGTGTTCTCCAGACTGATGTCACTGTAACCTAGTGTTCTCCAGACTGAAGTCACTATTACCTAGTGTTCTCCAGACTGACGTCACTATAACCTAGTGTTCTCCAGACTGACGTCACTATAACCTAGTGTTCTCCAGACTGACGTCACTATAACCTAGTGTTCTCCAGACTGACGTCACTATAACCTAGTGTTCTCCAGACTGATGTCACTATAACCTAGTGTTCTCCAGACTGATGTCACTATAGCCTAGTGTTCTCCTGACGTCACTATAACCTAGTGTTCTCCAGACTGATGTCACTATAACCTAGTGTTCTCCAGACTTACGTCACTATAACCTAGTGTTCTCCAGACTGATGTCAATATGACCTAGTGTTCTCCAGACTGATGTCACTATAACCTAGTGTTCTCCAGATTGACGTCACTATAATCTAGTGTTCTCCAGACTGATGTCACTATCACCTAGTGTTCTCCAGACTGACGTCACTATAACCTAGTGTTCTCCAGACTGATGTCACTATAACCTAGTGTTCTCCAGACTGATGTCACTATAACCTAGTGTTCTCCAGACTGACGTCACTATAACCTAGTGTTCTCCAGACTAATGTCACTATAACCTAGTGTTCTCCAGACTGATGTCACTATAACCTAGTGTTCTCCAGACTGATGTCACCATAACCTAGTGTTCTCCAGACTGATGTCACTATAACCTAGTGTTCTCTTGACTGATGTCACTATAACCTAGTGTTCTCCAGACTGACGTCACTATAACCTAGTGTTCTCCAGACTGATGTCACTATAACCTAGTGTTCTCCAGACTGACGTCACTATAACCTAGTGTTCTCCAGACTGATGTCACTATAACCTAGTGTTCTCCAGACTGATGTCACCATAACCTAGTGTTCTCCAGACTGATGTCACTATAACCTAGTGTTCTCTTGACTGATGTCACTATAACCTAGTGTTCTCCAGACTGACGTCACTATAACCTAGTGTTCTCCAGACTGATGTCACTATAACCTAGTGTTCTCCAGACTGACGTCACTATAACCTAGTGTTCTCCAGACTGACATCACTATAACCTAGTGTTCTCCAGACTGATGTCACTATAACCTAGTGTTCTTCAGACTGATGTCACTATAACCTAGTGTTCTCCAGACTGACGTCACTATAACCTAGTGTTCTCCAGACTGACGTCACTATAACCTAGTGTTCTCCAGACTGATGTCACTATAACCTAGTGTTCTCTAGACTGATGTCACTATAGCCTAGTGTTCTCCTGACGTCACTATAACCTAGTGTTCTCCAGACTGATGTCAATATGACCTAGTGTTCTCCAGACTGATGTCACTATAACCTAGTGTTCTCCAGACTGATGTCACTATAACCTAGTGTTCTCCAGACTGATGTCACTATAACCTAGTGTTCTCCAGACTGACGTCACTATAACCTAGTGTTCTCCAGACTAATGTCACTATAACCTAGTGTTCTCCAGACTGATGTCACTATAACCTAGTGTTCTCCAGACTGATGTCACCATAACCTAGTGTTCTCCAGACTGATGTCACTATAACCTAGTGTTCTCTTGACTGATGTCACTATAACCTAGTTTTCTCCAGACTGACGTCACTATAACCTAGTGTTCTCCAGACTGATGTCACTATAAACTAGTGTTCTCCAGACTGACGTCACTATAACCTAGTGTTCTCCAGACTGACGTCACTATAACCTAGTGTTCTCCAGACTGATGTCACTATAACCTAGTGTTCTCCAGACTGATGTCACTATAACCTAGTGTTCTCCAGACTGACGTCACTATAACCTAGTGTTTTCCAGACTGACGTCACTATAACCTAGTGTTCTCCAGACTGATGTCACTATAACCTAGTGTTCTCCAGACTGATGTCACTATAACCTAGTGTTCTCCAGACTGATGTCACTATAACCTAGTGTTCTCCAGACTGACGTCACTATAACCTAGTGTTCTCCAGACTAATGTCACTATAACCTAGTGTTCTCCAGACTGATGTCACTATAACCTAGTGTTCTCCAGACTGATGTCACCATAACCTAGTGTTCTCCAGACTGATGTCACTATAACCTAGTGTTCTCTTGACTGATGTCACTATAACCTAGTTTTCTCCAGACTGACGTCACTATAACCTAGTGTTCTCCAGACTGATGTCACTATAAACTAGTGTTCTCCAGACTGACGTCACTATAACCTAGTGTTCTCCAGACTGACGTCACTATAACCTAGTGTTCTCCAGACTGATGTCACTATAACCTAGTGTTCTCCAGACTGATGTCACTATAACCTAGTGTTCTCCAGACTGACGTCACTATAACCTAGTGTTTTCCAGACTGACGTCACTATAACCTAGTGTTCTCCAGACTGATGTCACTATAACCTAGTGTTCTCCAGACTGATGTCACTATAGCCTAGTGTTCTCCTGACGTCACTATAACCTAGTGTTCTCCAGACTGATGTCACTATAACCTAGTGTTCTCCAGACTGACGTCACTATAACCTAGTGTTCTCCAGACTGATGTCAATATGACCTAGTGTTCTCCAGACTGATGTCACTATAACCTAGTGTTCTCCAGATTGACGTCACTATAATCTAGTGTTCTCCAGACTGATGTCACTATCACCTAGTGTTCTCCAGACTGACGTCACTATAACCTAGTGTTCTCCAGACTGATGTCACTATAACCTAGTGTTCTCCAGACTGATGTCACTATAACCTAGTGTTCTCCAGACTGACGTCACTATAACCTAGTGTTCTCCAGACTAATGTCACTATAACCTAGTGTTCTCCAGACTGATGTCACTATAACCTAGTGTTCTCCAGACTGATGTCACCATAACCTAGTGTTCTCCAGACTGATGTCACTATAACCTAGTGTTCTCCAGACTGATGTCACTATAACCTAGTGTTCTCCAGACTGATGTCACTATAACCTAGTGTTCTCCAGACTGACGTCACTATAACCTAGTGTTCTCCAGACTGATGTCACTATAACCTAGTGTTCTCCAGACTGATGTCACTATAACCTAGTGTTCTCCAGACTGACGTCACTATAACCTAGTGTTCTCCAGACTGACGTCACTATAACCTAGTGTTCTCCAGACTGACGTCACTATAACCTAGTGTTCTCCAGACTGATGTCACTATAACCTAGTGGTCTCCAGACTGATGTCACTATAACCTAGTGTTCTCCAGACTGATGTCACTATAACCTAGTGTTCTCCAGACTGATGTCACTATAACCTAGTGTTCTCCAGACTGATGTCACTATAACCTAGTGTTCTCCAGACTGACGTCACTATAACCTAGTGTTCTCCAGACTGATGTCACTATAACCTAGTGTTCTCCAGACTGATGTCACTATAACCTAGTGTTCTCCAGACTGACGTCACTATAACCTAGTGTTCTCCAGACTGACGTCACTATAACCTAGTGTTCTCCAGACTGACGTCACTATAACCTAGTGTTCTCCAGACTGATGTCACTATAACCTAGTGGTCTCCAGACTGATGTCACTATAACCTAGTGTTCTCCAGACTGACGTCACTATAACCTAGTGTTCTCCAGACTGATGTCACTATAACCTAGTGTTCTCCAGACTGATGTCACTATAACCTAGTGTTCTCCAGACTGACGTCACTATAACCTAGTGTTCTCCAGACTGACGTCACTATAACCTAGTGTTCTCCAGACTGACGTCACTATAACCTAGTGTTCTCCAGACTGACGTCACTATAACCTAGTGTTCTCCAGACTGATGTCACTATAACCTAGTGTTCTCCAAACTGACGTCACTATAACCTAGTGTTCTCCAGACTGATGTCACTATAACCTAGTGGTCTCCAGACTGATGTCACTATAACCTAGTGTTCTCCAGACTGACGTCACTATAACCTAGTGTTCTCCAGACTGACGTCACTATAACCTAGTGTTCTCCAGACTGATGTCACTATAACCTAGTGTTCTCCAGACTGATGTCACTATAACCTAGTGTTCTCCAGACTGATGTCACTATAACCTAGTGTTCTCCAGACTGATGTCACTATAACCTAGTGTTCTCCAGACTGACGTCACTATAACCTAGTGTTCTCCAGACTGATGTCACTATAACCTAGTGTTCTCCAGACTGATGTCACTATAACCTAGTGTTCTCCAGACTGATGTCACTATAACCTAGTGTTCTCCAGACTGATGTCACTATAACCTAGTGTTCTCCAGACTGATGTCACTATAACCTAGTGTTCTCCAGACTGATGTCACTATAACCTAGTGTTCTCCAGACTGATGTCACTATAACCTAGTGTTCTCCAGACTGATGTCACTATAACCTAGTGTTGTCCAGACTGATGTCACTATAACCTAGTGTTCTCCAGACTGATGTCACTATAACCTAGTGTTCTCCAGACTGATGTCACTATATCCTAAGCTGCTCTCCACACTGATGTCACTATAACCTCACCAGACTAAACATTAAAGAGCGATACCGGTGTCATATATAATTAAAACCCAAACAATATTGGCCTTCAAATATATTATTATTTTATTTTACGATGGTCAAGGAAAAATGTTATTTTTAGGGTTTAGAGGCCAAATCTCTGCTAGAATAACTACATTGAAATTATCCCAGAATGCTGTTGGAAGCCATATACAACTCTATGCTGCCTGTGGAGGAACCGATGGAAGGTCAGTTGAGCTTTATTGCCATAATTTAATTGTTTATTGATTTGATGTCAGGTAGTCTGGTACAGTAGTAGGCTACACGGCATAATGACATCACCGTATGTCAAGCGAAACCGTAATGTAACAGGGTACATCTCTTATCTCTTGATGCTCAGAGAGAAACAGCTGAGTAGATGTCCACTCTGCCGAACGCTCCACCGCGCGGCGTGGCATGAGGCTGTACATGGACCAATGGTCTGAGAGTTTATTTGTTTATTTGGATCCTCATTAGTTTTTGCAGAAGCACCAGGTTTTCTTCCCCGGGGTCCACACAAAACATGACAAGAAACAGAAAATGATAACTTTAAAGAACTTTAAAATACAAATGTAAAATTCAAACCATAACACAACAAATACAACAACACAAACAATAAACCCAGTTACAGACTCGTGTGAAGGCTAAATTACAGAGGAGGAACTTCTAGATGCAGAAGCCTTCAAGCCTGGGGAAACATCCAGGTTTGGATGGCATACCAGTTGAGGTATATAAAAACAAACACAGATATACTCAAAGGTCCGTTATTATTATTATTATTATACTATTATTATCATTATTATTATTATATTATTATTATCATACTATTATTATCATTATTATATTATTATTATTATATTATTATTATTATATTATTATAATTATTATTATATTATTACTATTATTGTATTGTTATATTATTATTATTATATTATTATTATATTATTATTAATATATTATTATTATATTATTATATTATTATTATTATTATATTATTATTATTATTATATTATTATTATATTATTATTATTATTATATTATTATTATTATATTATTATTATTATTATTATATTATTATTATATTATTATTATTATTATATTATTATTATTATATTATTATTATTATTATTATATTATTATTATTATTATTATTATATTATTATTATATTATTATTATTATTATATTATTATTATTATTATTATTATTATTATATTATTATTATTATTATTATATTATTATTATATTATTATTATTATTATTATTATATTATTATTATTATTATTATTATTATTATATTATTATTATTATTATTATATTATTATTATATTATTATTATTATTATATTATTATTGTTATTATATTATTATTATTATTATTATATTATTATTATATTATTATTATTATTATATTATTATATTATTATTATATTATTATTATTATTATATTATTATTAATATTATTATAATATTATTATTATTATTATATTATTATTATATTATTATTATTATTATTATATTATTATTATTATATTATTATTATTATATTATTATTATTATATTATTATTATTATATTATTATTATTATATTATTATTATTATTATTATATTATTATTATTATTATATTATTATTATATTATTATTATTATATTATTATTATATTATTATTATATTATTATTATTATATTATTATTATTATATTATTATTATTATTATTATATTATTATTATATTATTATTATTATATTATTATTATTATTATTATTATATTATTATTATTATTATATTATTATTATATTATTATTATTATATTATTATTATATTATTATTATTATATTATTATTATTATATTATTATTATTATATTATTATTATTATATTATTATTATTATTATTATATTATTATTATTATATTATTATTATTATTATTATATTATTATTATATTATTGTATTATTATTATTATATTATTATTATGTTTTAACCATTCCTATAAAAATGTACTCAGATACTCAGCAAGAAGGTTGGGTTTCCCTATTCCGGAAACAGGACCCAGATATATAGAGATACATAGATATAAAGATCCAGTCCACCTAATAAACTGGAGACCATTTACACTTCAGTGCTGTGATGCCAAAATACTAGCAAAACGAATAGCGCCCATAGAATTAAGAATTTATTGTCGGATATTATTAATCCTTATTCAGAGCTGACTTCCAAAAGGCTTTTGATAAAGTACGACTGGAATGTAAATACGAATGCCTGGAATATTTCAATGTTGGATAATCTCTTATATAATAGGTTAAAGTTGTATTGTCAATCACCACCTTCCGGAGACACCTGAAACCCCACCTCTTTAAGGAATACCTAGGATAGGATAAAGCAATCCTTCTGCCCCCCCCCCCCTTAAAAGATTTAGATGCACTATTGTAAAGTGGCTGTTCCACTGGATATCATAAGGTGAATGCACCGATTTGTAAGTCGCTCTGGATAAGAGCGTCTGCTAAATGACTTAAATGTAAATGTAAATGTATTGTATTGTATGTATAGTAACCCTGGAATATTTCAATGTTGGATAATCTCTTATATAATAGGTTAAAGTTGTATTGTATTGTATGTATAGTAACCCTAGGTATTACATGTTCAATATAGGCTACTTCTCAGAAAAGTATTTTTATTTTATTTTATTTTATTTTACCGTTATTTTACCAGGTAAGTTGACTGAGAACACGTTCTCATTTGCAGCAACGACCTGGGGAATAGTTACAGGGGAGAGGAGGGGGATGAATGAGCCAATTGTAAACTGGGGATTATTATTAAATTGTAAAGAGGAGAAAAACAAGGTTGTCCACTATCGGCATTTATATTTATTATGGCCATTGAAATGTGAGCTATTAAAATCAGATCCAACAATAAAATCAAGGGGCTAGAAATCCAGGGCCTAAAAACAAAGGTGTCATTGTACGCTGATGATTCATGTTTTCTTTTAAATTCACAACTTGGACCCCTCCATAGCCTCATAGAGGATATGGATACTTTTTCAAACCTTTCTGGATAACAACCAAATGATGATAAGTGTACTGTAGACAAAATTCTTGCAACCAATAGAATGTTATATATATTAATATAATAAATAAATAAAACCATCCCATACCATCCCTAACCCTAAGTCTAACCCTAACCCAATTAATGAACATGCACCTGTGGAACGGTCGTTAAGACACTAACAGCTTACAGACGGTAGGCAAGTAAGATCACAGTTATGAAAACTTAGGACACTAAAGAGGCCTTTCTACTGACTCTAAAAAACACCAAAAGAAAGATGTCCAAGGTCCCTGCTCATCTGCGTGAACGTGCCTTTGGCATGCTGCAAGGAGGCATGAGTACTGCAGATGTGGCCAGGGCAATAATTTGCAATGTTCGTACTGTGAGACGCCTAAGACAGAGCTACAGGTAGACAGGGTGGACAGCTGATCGTCTTCGCAATGGCAGACCACGTGTAACAACACGGTACATCCGAACCTCACACCTGCGTGACAGGTACAGGATGGCAACAATAACTAGCCAAGTTGCCCCAGGAACACACAATCCCTCTGTCAGTGCTCAGACTGTCCACAATAGGCTGAGAGAGGCTGGACTGAGGGCTTGTAGGCCTGTTGTATGGCAGGTTCTCACCAGACATCACCGGCAACAACGTTGCCTATGGGCACAAACCCACCATTGCTGGACTAGACAGGACTGGCAAAAGTGCTCTTCAAGGACGAGTCGCGGTTTAGTCTCACCAGGGGTGATGGTCGGATTTGCGTTTATCGTTGTAGGAATGAGCGTTACACCGAGGCCTGTACTCTGGAGCGGGATCGATTTGGAGGTGGAGAGTCCGTCATGGTCTGGGGCGGTGTGTCACAGCATCATCGGACTGAGCTTGTTGTCATTGCAGGTAATCTCAAAGCTGTGCAATATAGGGAAGACATCCTCCTCCCTCATGTGGTACCCTTCCTGCAGGCTCATCCTGACATGACCCTCCAGCATGACAATGCCACCAGCCATACTGCTCATTCTGTGCATGATTTCCTGCAAGACAGGAATGTCAGTGTTCTGCTATGGCCAGTGAAGAGCCTGGATCTCAATCCCATTGAGCACGTCTGGGACCTGTTGGATCGGAGGGTGAGGGCTAGGGCCATTCCCCCCAGAAATGTCCGGGAACTTGCAGGTGCCTTGGTGGAAGAGTGGGGTATCATCTAACAGCAAGAACTGGCAAATCTGGTACAGTCCATGAGGAGGAGATGCTCTGCAGTACTTAATGCAGCTGGTGGCCACACCAGATACTGACTGTTACTTTTGATTTTGAACCCCCCCCTTTGTTCAGGGACACATTATTCCATTTCTGTTAGTCACATGTCTGTGGAACTTGTTCAATTTATGTCTCAGTTGTTGAATCTTGTTATGTTCATACAAATATTTACACACGTTAAGTTTGCTGAAAATATATGCATTTGACAGTGAGAGGAGTTTATATAGTGTCTGTAAAATGTATATAGTATGTAGAAGCCAAATTTTAGTCGGCCATTAGTTTACTCCAATTAGGGGAGGGGTAGTTGGGTTATGGGAAAATAATGAAGGAAAATATATTTTAAAATATACATATATATATACAGTACCAGTAAAAAGTTTGGACACACCTACTCATTCAAGGGTTTTTCTTTATTTTTACTAGTGTCTACATTGTATAATAATCGTGAAGACACCAAAACTTTTAAATAACACATATGGAATCACGTAATAACCAAAAAAGTGTTAAACAAATCAAAATTAATGTTATCTTTTAGATTCTTCAGAGTAGTCACCCTTTGCCTTCTCTCAACCAGCTTCATGAGGAATGCTTTTCCAACAGCCTTGAAGGAGTTCCCACATATGCTGAGCACTTGTTGGCTGCTTTTCCTTCACTCTGCGGTCCAACAAAACCATCTCAATTGGGTTGAGGTCGGGTGATTGTGGAGGCCAGGTCATCTGATGCAGCACTCCATCACTCTCCGTCTTGGTCAAATAGCCCTTACACAGCCTGGAGGTGTGTTGGGTAATTGTTCTGTTGAAAAACAAATGATAGTCACACTAAACGCAAACCAGATGGGATGGCGTATCACTGCAGAATGCTGTGGTAGCCATGCTGGTTAAGGGTGCCTTGAATTCTAAATAAATCACTGACAGTGTCACAAGCAAAGCACGCCCACACCATCACACCTCCTCCTCCATGCTTCACGGTGGGAACCACACATACAGAGATCATCCGTTCACCTACTCTGCATCTCACAAAGACACAGTGGTTGGAACCAAAAATCTCAAATTTGGACTCATCAGACCAAAGGACAGATTTCCACCAGTCTAATGTCCATTGCTCATGTTTCTTGGCCCAAACAAGTCTCTTCTTCTTACTGGTGTCTTTTAGTAGTCGTGTCTTTGCGGCAATTCGACCATGAAGGCCTGATTCACACAGTCTCCTCT
This sequence comes from Salvelinus fontinalis, assembly GCF_029448725.1. Lineage (NCBI taxonomy): Eukaryota > Metazoa > Chordata > Actinopteri > Salmoniformes > Salmonidae > Salvelinus > Salvelinus fontinalis. The sequence continues at coordinate 45,714,552 of NC_074674.1, read as the reverse complement.
GAACAGTTGATGTTGAGATGTGTCTGTTACTTGAACTCTGTGAAGCATTTATTTGGGCTGTTAACTCTAACGAACTTACCCTCTGCAGCAGAGGTAACTCTGGGTCTTCCTTTCCTGCTTCGGTCTCCATGAGAGCCAGTTTCACATCATAGGGCTTGATGTTTTTTGCAACTCCACTTGAAGAAACGTGAAATATATTGACTGACCTTCATGTCTTAAAGTAATGATGGACTGTTGTTTCTCTTTGCTAATGTGAGCTGATCTTGCAATAATATGGACTTGGTCTTTTACCAAATAGGGCTATCTTCTGTATACCACCCCTAACTTGTTGCAACACAACTGATTGACTCAAACTCATTCCAGGTGACTACCTCATGAAGCTGGTTGAGAGAATGCCAAGAGTGTGCAAAGCTGTCATCAAGGCAATGGGTGGCTACTTTGAAGAACCTAAAATGTGAAATATATTTTGATTCGTTTCACACTTTTTTGGTTACTACATGATTCCATATGTGATATTTCATCATTTTGATGCCTTCACTATTATTCTACAATGTCGAACTAGTACAAATAAAGAAAAACCCTTGAATGAGAACTGTAGCTGTGTTCAAACTTTTGACTGGAACTGTATATATACCAACAAATATATATGGGGGATTGGAAATGACGCAGACAATTACATTGATAGAAGCCACAATATGTCTGCAATATTAGAGATGATCAACCCCCTACACAAAATTATAATAACGTTTGGATCTGTGCAGATTGTGGGTGTTAGAGTGTGTGTGTCTCTCTCGCTCTCTCTTCACAGTCTTTGTTGTGCCATGTCAGTGGGTTTGTAATGGCTGTTTGAACGAGCGGCGGGTAGGACTGGCTTTTGTCTGTCCCTAATTACAGGCTGTTTAGTGGGACCAGCGAAACGTCACAGAGCCCTAATAGTCACTCGTGTAAAGCTGGCTAGGGGAATTACTGGATTGAATGATGTTTTAGAAAAGGGACATGATGAAGTCTCAGCGGCGACAGGAGGAAGGGTGACAGTCCTGTTGCTGGGGAGTTTTCTTAGCAAGCTAGCACAAAGCATTAGGTAGCATGCCGCTGTATGGCAAGGGTGGATCGGAACTGAAAATTAGGAGGCAAGGTATGTGATGTAGTGTTAGTCAATGCTGTTTTAGGACAGTGAGGGCTGGGTGTGTGGTGTAGTGTGAGTCAATGCTGTTTTAGGACAGTGAGGGCTGGGTGTGTGGTGTAGTGTGAGTCAATCCTGTTTTAGGACAGTGAGGGCTGGGTATGCGATGTAGTGTGAGTCAATCCTGTTTTAGGACAGTGAGGGCTGGGTGTGTGGTGTAGTGTGAGTCAATGCTGTTTTAGGACAGTGAGGGCTGGGTATGTGGTGTAGTGTGAGTCAATCCTGTTTTAGGACAGTGAGGGCTGGGTATGTGGGATTAGGCTACAGAGAATTCCACCTCATATTTCATAAAGGGAAAAGGTCTACTTACTCGATGTGACAGTGGTTATCTATTTTATTTGTCAGAGTGGCTGTGGTTCCAGTTTATTCTGCTGTGGCTAAAGATACGGATATTTCTGCTCATGTTGAGGAATTTTTTTCACATAGCTGCTGTCCACTCTGATGTCCACTCTGCTGCTGTCCACTCTGATGTCTATTTAGCTGCTGTCCACTCTGATGTCTATGTAGCTGCTGTCCACTCTGCTGCTGTCCACTCTGATGTCTATGTAGCTGCTGTCCACTCTGATGTCTATGTAGCTGCTGTCCACTCTGATGTCTGTGTAGCTGCTGTCCACTCTGATGTCTATGTAGCTGCTGTCCACTCTGCTGCTGTCCACTCTGGTGCTGTCCACTCTGCTGCTGTCCACTCTGATGTCTATGTAGCTGCTGTCCACTCTGATGTCTATGTAGCTGCTGTCCACTCTGCTGCAGTGCACTCTGATGTCTATGTAGCTGCTGTCCACTCTGATGTCCACTCTGCTGTCTGTGTAGCTGCTGTCCACTCTGATGTCTGTGTAGCTGCTGTCCACTCTGATGTCTATGTAGCTGCTGTCCACTCTGATGTCTATGTAGCTGCTGTCCACTCTGCTGCTGTCCACTCTGCTGCTGTCCACTCTGCTGTCTATGTAGCTGCTGTCCACTCTGATGTCTATGTAGCCGCTGTCCACTCTGATGTCTGTGTAGCTGCTGTCCACTCTGCTGCTGTCCACTCTGATGTCTATTTAGCTGCTGTCCACTCTGCTGTCCACTCTGCTGCTGTCCACTCTGATGTCTATGTAGCTGCTGTCCACTCTGCTGTCTGTGTAGCTGCTGTCCACTCTGCTGCTGTCCACTCTGATGTCTATTTAGCTGCTGTCCACTCTGATGTCTATGTAGCTGCTGTCCACTCTGCTGCTGTCCACTCTGATGTCTACGTAGCTGCTGTCCACTCTGATGTCTGTGTAGCTGCTGTCCACTCTGATGTCTATGTAGCTGCTGTCCACTCTGATGTCTATTTAGCTGCTGTCCACTCTGATGTCCACTCTGATGTCTATGTAGCTGCTGTCCACTCTGGTGCTGTCCACTCTGCTGCTGTCCACTCTGCTGCTGTCCACTCTGATGTCTATTTAGCTGCTGTCCACTCTGCTGCTGTCCACTCTGCTGCTGTCCACTCTGATGTCTATTTAGCTGCTGTCCACTCTGATGTCCACTCTGATGTCTGTGTAGCTGCTGTCCACTCTGATGTCTATTTAGCTGCTGTCCACTCTGATGTCTATTTAGCTGCTGTCCACTCTGATGTCCACTCTGATGTCTGTGTAGCTGCTGTCCACTCTGATGTCTATTTAGCTGCTGTCCACTCTGCTGCTGTCCACTCTGCTGCTGTCCACTCTGATGTCTATTTAGCTGCTGTCCACTCTGATGTCTATTTAGCTGCTGTCCACTCTGATGTCCACTCTGATGTCTATGTAGCTGCTGTCCACTCTGATGTCTATGTAGCTGCTGTCCACTCTGATGTCTATGTAGCTGCTGTCCACTCTGATGTCTATTTAGCTGCTGTCCACTTTGATGTCTATGTAGCTGCTGTCCACTCTGCTGCTGTCCACTCTGATGTCTATGTAGCTGCTGTCCACTCTGATGTCTATGTAGCTGCTGTCCACTCTGCTGTCTATGTAGCTGCTGTCCACTCTGCTGTCTATCTAGCTGCTGTCCACTCTGCTGCTGTCCACTCTGATGTCTATGTAGCTGCTGTCCACTCTGATGTTTATGTAGCTGCTGTCCACTCTGCTGCTGTCCACTCTGCTGTCTATGTAGCTGCTGTCCACTCTGCTGCTGTCCACTCTGCTGTCTATGTAGCTGCTGTCCACTCTGATGCTGTCCACTCTGCTGTCTATGTAGCTGCTGTCCACTCTGATGCTGTCCACTCTGCTGTCTATGTAGCTGCTGTCCACTCTGATGTCTATGTAGCTGCTGTCCACTCTGATGTCTATGTAGCTGCTGTCCACTCTGATGTCTGTGTAGCTGCTGTCCACTCTGCTGCTGTCCACTCTGATGTCTATGTAGCTGCTGTCCACTCTGCTGCTGTCCACTCTGATGTCTATGTAGCTGCTGTCCACTCTAATGTCTATGTAGCTGCTGTCCACTCTGATGTCTATTTAGCTGCTGTCCACTCTGATGTCTATGTAGCTGCTGTCCACTCTGATGTCTGTGTAGCTGCTGTCCACTCTGCTGCTGTCCACTCTGATGTCTATGTAGCTGCTGTCCACTCTGATGTCTGTGTAGCTGCTGTCCACTCTGCTGCTGTCCACTCTGATGTCTATGTAGCTGCTGTCCACTCTGATGTCTATGTAGCTGCTGTCCACTCTGATGTCTATGTAGCTGCTGTCCACTCTGCTGCTGTCCACTCTGATGTCTATGTAGCTGCCGTGCTGAGTGTTCTGATTCCGTACCTGCCTCCTTGATCACTTGTGTCTATCCACTGGTGTAGCCTACAAACTTCGTGTTGTACGCAAAACTGTTCTAACAATAGCATTCCATGCCTCAGTAAGCGTAGTTGCGAATTTATGTTATATTTTTCAGAAGGGGAGTAGGCTACATGTGCAAAACATGTTTTACACAAAATACATTATCGTCATGTTCGTACAAACTTTGTTGTCAGTATTGCAAACGTAAGCACGACTGCTGAGTTACATGCAGGTATTTACTCTCTCCCCGATATAGCAGCATCACCATGGCATCACCATGGCATCACTATGGCATCACTATGGCATCACCATGGCATCACCATGGCATCACTATGGCATCACCATGGCATCACCATGGCATCACTATGGCATCACTATGGCATCACCATGGCATCACTATGGCATCACCATGGCATCACTATGGCATCACTATGGCATCACCATGGCATCACCATGGCATCACTATGGCATCACTATGGCATCACTATGGCATCACCATGGCATCACTATGGCATCACCATGGCATCACTATGGCATCACTATGGCATCACTATGGCATCACTATGGCATCACTATGGCATCTCTATGGCATCACCATGGCATCACTATGGCACTCTTTTTACCTTCCGGATACAAGCTCCGCTGCCTAGAACGTTCGGGTGCCCAGAGGTGGAACGCAACAAGATACAGACACGCAGTCTTACTAGTGATCAAATGTTCTGTTTCCCCATCATCATTGTAAACATTGGCTAAGCAGGAAGCAGACAGGCCATCAAAGTCGTAGTGATCTTTTTTCAGGAACTACCGTATGGTAGAAACTATAAAGATCAGCCTAAATAAACACACAAAAATCGGATTGTTTTTTTGCTTCAATGTGACTGCACACTGCATGATTCTTCTCCAGTAGTAGAGGTGTCTCTGCCCAGAGTGGCTGAAAATGCACTTTGGTGATGAGAAATTTCACTTCCTTAAACTTATAAAATACATTTTACCAAGACAAATGTGATTTTTCATGTTCTGAATCATTCAATGGGGTCTTTCTCTAACATACAGTATCATTAACATGATGTCCAACATGTCGGATTTCGTGACCTAAAACACCTGATAATAAACACAAGCTCTGATGTCCTGACCTATAATACATCTGATAATAAACACAAGCTCTGTTGATGTCCTGACCTATAATACATCTGATAATAAACACCAAGCTCTGTTGATGTCCTGACCTATAATACACCTGATAATAAACACCAACCTCTGATGTCCTGACCTATAATACACCTGATAATAAACACAAGCTCTGATGTACTGACCTATAATACATCACATAATAAACCCCAACCTCTGATGTCCTGACCTATAATACACCTGATAATAAACACCAAGCTCTGTTGGCATAGCAGTACAGGTTTCTTGTAACTTTTGAGGATTTTACATGTTGTGGTGGTCGTCTTCAAAGTTGTTTTAACGGGTGGCAAAAAGCCAAAGTGGCATGACATGAGCTGAAGTCAATAACAAAAGTCTTTGAAAATATATAGCTTGGTTTTCAATCAGTACCCTGCTGACATTTCATACGCAATTATCTGCGGACGATATGCAATTTTCCTGATTTAGTCACTCTAATATTGGCCATTTTACAAGGGTGAAAACTCCAATAACTTTTGAACGGATTATGATAGAGACATGAGGTTTGGATCATGCGTTTTCTTAGCTCATTGATTGGACACCCTAAATAATGCTGGAATTTGATAAGTTGATTCTGATTCTGACTAGATGTTACGTTATAGGTAGACTAACAGTGTTGATGTCACGTTATAGGTAGACTAACAGTGTTGATGTCACGTTATAGGTAGACTAACAGTGTTGATGCCACGTTATAGGTAAACTAACAGTGTTGATGCCACTAACAGTGTTGATGACACGTTATAGGTAGACTAACAGTGTTGATGTCACGTTATAGGTAGACTAACAGTGTTGATGTCACGTTATAGGTAGACTAACAGTGTTTATGTCACTAACAGTGTTGATGTCACTAACAGTGTTGATGTCACGTTATAGGTAGACTAACAGTGTTGATGCCACGTTATGGGTAGACTAACAGTGTTGATGTCACGTTATAGGTAGACTAACAGTGTTGATGTCACGTTATAGGTAGACTAACAGTGTTGATGTCACGTTATAGGTAGACTAACAGTGTTGATGCCACGTTATAGGTAGACTAACAGTGTTGATGTCACGTTATAGGTAGACTAACAGTGTTGATGTCACGTTATAGGTAGACTAACAGTGTTGATGTCACGTTATAGGTAGACTAACAGTGTTTATGTCACTAACAGTGTTGATGTCACGTTATAGGTAGACTAACAGTGTTGATGTCACGTTATAGGTAGACTAACAGTGTTTATGTCACTAACAGTGTTGATGTCACTAACAGTGTTGATGTCATGTTATAGGTAGACTAACAGTGTTGATGTCACGTTATAGGTAGACTAACAGTGTTGATGTCACTAACAGTGTTGATGACACGTTATAGGTAGACTAACAGTGTTGATGCCACGTTATAGGTAGACTAACAGTGTTGATGTCACTAACAGTGTTGATGACACGTTATAGGTAGACTAACAGTGTTGATGTCACGTTATAGGTAAACTAACAGTGTTGATGTCACGTTATAGGTAGACTAACAGTGTTGATGCCACGTTATAGGTAAACTAACAGTGTTGATGTCACGTTATAGGTAGACTAACAGTGTTGATGCCACGTTATAGGTAGACTAACAGTGTTGATGCCACGTTATAGGTAAACTAACAGTGTTAATGTCACGTTATAGGTAGACTAACAGTGTTGATGTCACGTTATAGGTAGACTAACAGTGTTGATGTCACTAACAGTGTTGATGCCACGTTATAGGTAGACTAACAGTGTTGATGACACTAACAGTGTTGATGTCACGTTATAGGTAGACTAACAGTGTTGATGTCACGTTATAGGTAGACTAACAGTGTTGATGTCACGTTATAGGTAGACTAACAGTGTTGATGTCACGTTATAGGTAGACTAACAGTGTTGATGCCACGTTATAGGTAGACTAACAGTGTTGATGTCACGTTATAGGTAGACTAACAGTGTTGATGCCACGTTATAGGTAGACTAACAGTGTTGATGTCACGTTATAGGTAGACTAACAGTGTTGATGTCACGTTATAGGTAGACTAACAGTGTTGATGCCAGGTTATAGGTAGACTAACAGTGTTGATGCCACGTTATAGGTAGACTAACAGTGTTGATGTCACGTTATAGGTAGACTAACAGTGTTGATGCCACGTTATAGGTAGACTAACAGTGTTGATGTCACTAACAGTGTTTATGTCACGTTATAGGTAGACTAACAGTGTTGATGCCACGTTATAGGTAGACTAACAGTGTTTATGCCAGGTTATAGGTAGACTAACAGTGTTTATGCCACGTTATAGGTAGACTAACAGTGTTGATGCCACGTTATAGGTAGACTAACAGTGTTGATGCCACGTTATAGGTAGACTAACAGTGTTGATGCCACGTTATGGGTAGACTAACAGTGTTGATGCCACGTTATAGGTAGACTAACAGTGTTGATGTCACGTTATAGGTAGACTAACAGTGTTGATGCCACGTTATAGGTAGACTAACAGTGTTGATGCCACGTTATAGGTAGACTAACAGTGTTGGGGAAGCTACTCCGAAAATATAGTTGACCAATTACGTCACAATGGAAGAAGTTCAGCGACGCCCTCGATCACACCAACAACGTCGTGGCCTTTCGGTACACCAGAAGAACGTTAATTTCCAATGGAACTCTGAGTTTGCCTTGCAGCATTGCGTTGCAGAGGCAGTTGCGGTGCGTTTTTCGTAGTGCCCTACGTTGGATTTATAGAACGTACACGTCAAACTGTTTGCTGTAGACGGCCTGACAGAAATGTTAGCCGAAGGTGAATGTTTGTTACACACGTACCCAGATGCTGCTGCGTACCAGCAGCGCCGTGACGCTCTCAGTGTGTTCAAGGCATTAAGCTACCCTTAAAACATATAGTTTTACTTTTAGCTACAATGAAAACATCCTAACTACTTTGTGAAAAATTATTATATGTAATTCTGAAATGTTATAGACGACAAAATGCACTTTGGGGTGATATGTTATCAGAATGTATAATTTAGCTTATTACACCGAAAATGATTTGTTTCAAGTGAGAATTGGGCAGGTATGATGCTGAAATATAAAGGATATGGTTGCCTATTTCACCAATATTTGATGTTTGTAAAAAGGCTAATGTGTAGTTCCAGCAGTTAGCTACACCGCTGCATGGCAAAAAAAGTTTAACTGAAAACACTACCTAGATTTGAATTTAGTTCAACTACCTTCAAGCTAATTCAAAATGGAGTTAAACTCCAATTTGGACGACAAGTAGTTCATTACTCCCCAACACTGAAGACTAACAGTCACACGCCAATGGCACGTCAACTCGGCCTAATTAGCTAGACCATAGAAATTACACTGAAATATTTGCTGCTCAAAATACCATTCCGTAGCAGCTCTAACCTTTTATAATGAGGAGACTAAACAACTTTTGATAGTGTATGATCTTTTGTGAGGACTCTGAGACTTTGTCACATAGAAACTAACTAGAAAATAGCTGCAATAGTAGGCCGTCATTATAAATACGAGTTAGTTCTTTAACTGACTTGCCTAGTTAAAAAAAAAAGTTAGAGGTTACATACAATAGTGGAGATTCAGCACCACGGACAGCAGCCCGGTTAGAAATCTGACGTTCAGGACCACAGAGCAAAATGAGAAACTTCAATGAGGAGCTTCAAAAGCACGATAACACATTATTTGTATAGTCCATCTGTCGATGCTCTACAAACTATCTACTAACTATCTCCTAACCCTAGCTCTAAACCTAACCTTAAACCCTCACCCAAACCCCAATCTTAACCCTAACCTTAGCAAGCAGTTGCTTATCAACAGATAGTTTGTTGATAGTCTGACCATCTGTAAAGCATCTATATGGGACTATCCACATAAAGTACTGAATACAAGCCAGTATTCAAGAATGTGAAAGTCCTTGAGTGGCCCAGCCAAAGCTAAGACTTGAATCCCATTGAAAATATGTGGAAAGACTTGAAGATTGCTGTTCACTGCCACTCCCCATCTAACTTAAAATAGAGCTTGAGGGGGGCCTCCCGGGTGGCGCAGTGGTCTAGGGCACTGCATCGCAGTGCTAGCTGCGCCACCAGAGTCTCTGGGTTCGCGCCCAGGCTCTGTCGCAGCCGGCCGCGACCGGGAGGTCCGTGGGGCGACGCACATTTGGGCTAGCGTCGTCCGGGTTAGGGAGGGTTTGGCCGGTAGGGATATCCTTGTCTCATCGCGCTCCAGCGACTCCTGTGGCGGGCCGGGCGCAGTGCGCGCTAACCAAGGGGGCCAGGTGCACGGTGTTTCCTCCGACACATTGGTGCGGCTGGCTTCCGGGTTGGAGGCGCGCTGTGTTAAAGAAGCAGTGCGGCTTGGTTGGGTTGTGCTTCGGAGGACGCATGGCTTTCGACCTTCGTCTCTCCCGAGCCCGTACGGGAGTTGTAGCGATGAGACAAGATAGTAATTACTAGCGATTGGATACCACGGAAATTGGGGAGAAAAGGGGATCATTTTTTTTTTTTTTAAATAGAGCTTGAGGAAATCTGGATGGAACATCAGGACTATCCAAATAAAATGGGAACGAAACAACTCCCGGACACAGAGCCGTCACTAGTTAACACAGCCACAAAGTAATGAACCCCGCCTATTTTCTCAAATTTCTGTTTATAAAATCAGATTTTCATTCAGTTGTTTTGATATAACGAATTTTGACTTTTGTGGGTTGTTATCTAGTGGAAACCTGGACACAGGTACAATCTAACTGGGAAATATTAAATAGGCACAGAAAGGAAGGCCTGAACTATGAAGGAAGGCCTGAACTATGAAGGAAGGTCTGAACTATGAAGGATGGTCTGAACTATGAAGGAAGGCCTGAACAATGAAGGAAGGCCTGAACTATGAAGGAAGGCCTGAACTATGAAGGAAGGTCTGAACTATGAAGGAAGACCTGAACTATGAAGGAAGGCCTGAACTATGAAGGAAGGCCTGAACTATGAAGGAAGATCTGAACTATGAAGGAAGGCCTGAACTATGAAGGAAGATCTGAACTATGAAGGAAGGCCTGAACTATGAAGGAAGGCCTGAACTATGAAGGAAGGCCTGAACTATGAAGGAAGGCCTGAACTATGAAGGAAGGCCTGAACTATGAAGGAAGGCCTGAACTATGAAGGAAGGATTGAACTATAGAGGGCCAGAACTATGAAGGAAGGCCTGAACTATGAAGGAAGGCCTGAACTATGAAGGAAGGTCTGAACTATGAAGGAAGGCCTGAACTATGAAGGAAGGTCTGAACTATGAAGGAAGGTCTGAACTATGAAGGAAGGTCTGAACTATGAAGGAAGGCCTGAACTATGAAGGATGGCCTGAACTATGAAGGAAGGTCTGAACTATGAAGGAAGGCCTGAACTATGAAGGAAGGCCTGAACTATGAAGGAAGGTCTATGAAGGAAGGCCTGAACTATGAAGGAAGGCCTGAACTATGAAGGAAGGCCTGAACTATGAAGGAAGGTCTGAACTATGAAGGAAGGCCTGAACTATGAAGGAAGGTCTGAACTATGAAGGAAGGTCTGAATTAGGAAGGAAGGTCTGAACTATGAAGGAAGGCCTGAACTATGAAGGAAGGTCTGAACTATGAAGGAAGGTCTGAACTATGAAGGAAGGTCTGAACTATGAAGGAAGGCCTGAACTATGAAGGAAGGTCTATGAAGGAAGGCCTGAACTATGAAGGAAGGCCTGAACTATGAAGGAAGGCCTGAACTATGAAGGAAGGTCTGAACTATGAAGGAAGGCGTGAACTATGAAGGAAGGTCTGAACTATGAAGGAAGGTCTGAACTATGAAGGAAGGCCTGAACTATGAAGGAAGGTCTGAACTATGAAGGAAGGCCTGAACTATGAAGGAAGGTCTGAACTATGAAGGAAGGTCTGAACTATGAAGGAAGGTCTGAACTATGAAGGAAGGCCTGAACTATGAAGGAAGGTCTGAACTATGAAGGAAGGTCTGAACTATGAAGGAAGGTCTGAACTATGAAGGAAGGCCTGAACTATGAAGGAAGGCCTGAACTATGAAGGAAGGCCTGAACTATGAAGGAAGGCCTGAACTATGAAGGAAGGCCTGAACTATGAAGGAAGGCCTGAACTATAGAGGGCCAGAACTCCAGAAATCCTTGACTTATTCCAAGTTTGATTGTGTTACAGCCTGAATTCAAAATGTGTTAAATGTAATATCTCATTTACATAAGTACTATGACATTCCAAATTGAGCTCAGGTGCACCCAATTTCCTTTGATCATCCATGAGATGTCACTACTTGATTGGAGTCCACCTGTGGCCTATTCAGTTGATTGGACATGATTTAGAAGGAAATACACCTGTTTATATAAGGTCCCGCAGTTGGCAGTGCATGTCAGAGCAGAATCTGGGGAAGGGTATTAAACACATTGCTATAGTGCTGAACGTTTCCAAGGGCATAGTTATCTCCATCATTTAGAAATGAAAAAAATATGGAACGACTCAGACTCTGCCTAGAGCTGGCCACCCGACCAAACTGGCAGGAAGGACCTTGGTCAAGGAGGTGACCCAGGAGATGACAGAACTACAGAGTTCCTTGGTTGAGATGGGAGAACCTGCCAGAAGGATAAGTCTCTACAGCACTTCACCAATCTGGTCTTTATGGGAGAGGGACCAGGCGGAAGCCACTCCTGAGAAAAAGGTACACGAAAGCACACCTGGAGTTCGCAAAAAAGGCATGTAAAAAGGAAACTCTGAAAGACTCTGAGAGCATAAGGCAAAGGATTCTGTGGTCTGATGAGACAAATGTATCTCTTTTGGCCTGAATGCAAAGTGCTATGTCTGGCAAAAAAAACAGGCACAGCTCATCACCTGACTATTACCATTACTATCGTGAAGCATGGCGGTGACAATACCATGCTATGGAGATGCTTTTCAGCAGCAGGGGAGACTGGGAAGGATAGAGGGAACAATTAATGGAGCCAAATACAGGCAAAAGCCTCGATGAGAACCTACTTCAGAGTACAAACGACCTTAGACTTGGGAGACGAAGACTTTACGTTCCAACAGGACAATGACCGCAAGCATACAGCCAAAGCAAAGCTGGAATGGCTTCAGAACAACAATGTGAAAGTCCTTGAGTGGCCCAGACTAAGCTCAGAAATAAATCCCTTTGAAAATATGTTGAAAGACTTGTGGATTGCTGTTCACTGTTCACTCTTTGGACACTGTGTTAACTAACGTCCAGACGAGCTTCAATGCCATACAACCCTTCTCGGGCCGACTCTTTTCTCTGTATACATCAATGATGTTGCTCTTGCTGCGGGCGATTCCCTGATCCACCTCTACGCAGACGACACCATTCTGTATACTTCTGGCCCTTCTTTGGACACTGTGTTAACTAACCTCCAGACGAGCTTCAATGCCATACAACACTCCTCGGGCCGACTCTTTTCTCTGTATACATCAATGATGTTGCTCTTGCTGCGGGTGATTCCCTGATCCACCTCTACGCAGACGACACCATTCTGTATACTTCTGGCCCTTCTTTGGACACTGTGTTAACTAACCTCCAGACGAGCTTCAATGCCATACAACTCTCCTTCCGTGGCCTCCAACTGCTCTTAAACGCAAGTAAAACTAAATGCATGCTCTTCAACCGATCACTGCCAGCACCTGCCCGCCCGTCCAACATCACTACTCTGGACGGTTCTGACTTAGAATATGTGGACAACTACAAATACCTAGGTGTCTGGTTAGACTGTAAACTCTCCTTCCAGACTCACATTAAGCATCTCCAATCCAAAATTAAGTCTAGAATCGGCAATCCTATATCGCAACAAAGCATCCTTCACTCATGCTGCCAAACATACCCTCGTTAAACTGACCATCCTACCGATCCTCGACTTTGGCGATGTCATTTACAAAATAGCCTCCAACACTCTACTCAACAAACTGGATGCAGTCTATCACAGTGCCATCCGTTTTGTCACCAAAGCCCCATACACTACCCACCATTGCGACCTGTACGCTCTCGTTGGTTGGCCCTCGCTTCATACTCGTCGCCAAACCCACTGGCTACAGGTTATCTACAAGTCTCTGCTAGGTAAAGCCCCCCTTATCTCAGCTCACTGGTCACCATAGCAGCACTCACTCGTAGCACGCACTCCAGCAGGTATATCTCACTGGTCATCCCCCAAAGCCAATTCCTCCTTTGGCCGCCTCTCCTTCCAGTTCTCTGCTGCCAATGACTGGAACGAACTGCAAAAATCTCTGAAGCTGGAGACTCATATCTCCCTCACTAACTTTAAGCACCTGCTGTCAGAGCAGCTCACAGATCACTGCACCTGTACATAGCCCATCTATCTATCTACCTCATCCCCATACTGTATTTATTTATTTATCTTGCTCCTTTGCACCCCAGTATCTCTACTTGCACAATCATCTTCTACACATCTACCATTCCAGTGTTTAATTGCTATATTGTAATTACTTCGCCACCATGGCCTAATTATATCCTTATCTTACCTAATTTGCTCTCACTGTATATAGACTTTTTGTTTTCTTTTGTTCTACTGTATTATTGACTGTATGTTTTGTTTACTCCATGTGTAACTCTGTGTTGTATGTGTCGAACTGCTTTGCTTTATCTTGGCCAGGTCGCAGTTACAAATGAGAACTTGTTCTCAACTAGCCTACCTGGTTAAATAAAGGTGAAATAAAAAACAAAAAAAAGGTGCTTCTGACTCAGTGGTGTGAATACCTGTTACAATTGATGAGGACAAAGGTAAGGAGTCAGGCGCAGAGAGCAAAGGTAACGGGGAAAACCACTTTTTAATGTCCAACCAGAAATACAACTGGTAACGTCAAAAAACATTGGCGTACAACTCCAACTTGAATAAAATCCAAAACTGGAAACATAAATCCAGTCTGTGGAAAAACCCCAATGAAAAATAGCAACCTCAACATACAAACAGAGAAACAAGCCCGCACAAACATAAACGGGCTAAACGAACTTAAATAACACCACCCTAACAACCAAACAATAAACAGGTGAAATCAATTAGACAAAACCAAACGAAAAGGAAAAAAGGGATCGGTGGCAGCTAGTAGACCGGCGACGACGACCGCCGAGCGCCACTCGAACAGGAAGGGAGGCCACCTTCAGTAATACTCGTTACAATACCTATGTAAATTAGATATTTGTATATATGTAAATTAGATATTTATATATATGTAAATTAGATATTTATGTAAATACATCTGTAAAATACAACTATGTGTTCATTTTGTCGTTATGGGGTATTGTGTGTAGATGGGTGATAAAAAAAAACGTACGATTTAGTCCATTTTTAAATTAATACAACAAAATGTAGAATAAGTCAAAGCGTATGAATAATTTCTGAAGTCACTGTAGACTGTAGCCATCATTGGTTGAAAAGGTTTTTGATTTTTTTTCTTAGTATTTTAAATAATAGGGAATAAACCTATTGTTCTCTGAAATCTAGGCACTTTAGGTTCTCATAGTGTCTGTGTGTGTGTGTGTGTGTGTGTGTGTGTGTGTGTGTGTGTGTGTGTGTGTGTGTGTGTGTGTGTGTGTGTGTGTGTGTGTGTGTGTGTGTGTGTGTGTGTCTGTGTGTGTGTGTGTGTGTGTGTGTGTGTGTGTGTGTGTGTGTGTGTGTGTGTCTGTGTGTGTGTGTGTGTGTGTGTGTCTTTGTGTGTGTGTGTGTGTGTGTGTATGTGTGTGTGTGTGTGTGTGTGTGTCTGTGTGTGTGTGTGTGTGTCTGTGTGTGTGTGTGTGTGTGTCTGTGTGTGTGTGTGTGTGTCTGTGTGTGTGTGTGTGTGTGTGTGTGTGTGTGTGTGTCTGTGTGTGTGTGTGTGTGTGTGTGTCTGTGTGTGTCTGTGTGTGTGTGTGTGTGTGTGTGTGTGTGTGTGTGTGTGTGTGTGTGTGTGTGTGTGTGTCTGTGTGTGTCTGTGTGTGTGTGTGTGTGTGTGTGTGTGTGTGTGTGTCTGTGTGTGTCTGTGTGTGTGTCTGTGTGTGTGTGTCTGTGTGTGTGTGTGTGTGTGTGTGTGTGTGTGTGTGTGTGTGTGTGTGTGTGTGTGTGTGTGTCTGTGTGTGTGTGTCTGTGTGTGTGTGTGTGTGTGTGTGTGTGTCTGTGTGTCTGTGTGTGTGTGTGTGTGTGTGTGTGTGTGTGTGTGTGTGTGTGTGTGTGTGTGTGTGTGTGTGTGTGTGTGTCTGTGTGTGTGTCTGTGTGTCTGTGTGTGTGTGTGTGTGTGTGTGTGTGTGTGTGTGTGTGTGTGTGTGTGTGTGTGTGTGTGTGTGTGTGTGTGTGTGTGTGTGTGTGTGTGTGTGTGTGTCTGTGTGTGTGTGTCTATGTGTGTCTGTCTGTGTGTGTGTGTGTGTGTGTGTGTGTGTGTGTGTGTGTGTGTGTGTGTGTCTATGTGTGTCTGTCTGTGTGTGTGTGTGTGTGATATTAAAGGCCCTTGCTGTTATGCTGTGTGTTCGCTGGTGCGTGAGGGAGAGGGGGGAGATTGATGGTGGGAACTGATGCTGCTCCCACTGATATGAATCGCCTCATCAACTCCAAATTCGCTGCCTGCCTCGTGCCTTGTGACGCAATCCGTCTCTGCCACAGCCCATTTCTCAGAGGTTACGGAGCACATTTTTATGGTTAACGCTCAAAAGGGTAAAACAAAATCTATGAATCGATATGGCTCTGTCGCACACAACGTCAAGAAGTAGGGTTGGTTACGAAAATGTCCTGCGCTACACACACTTATCAATCACCCCGGGAGAGAGAGTGGTTATTCTCTTTAGCAGCTGAGGGGTTAAAACATGGAGTCTCCCTGTGATTACAAATTAGCTGTCCCCATTCAATTTCCCCATCTCCTTTCGTTTTTCCTCATTCAATCATTTTATCATTTAATGAACCCTGGCATCTATCCATATCCTATTGGAGCAGTCAGTCAGATGTGTGAGCAGAACATTATACAGTCTCATATAGGAAAACAGGGCCTATTTTAATGGAATATGTATGTAAAATAACTCTATACATATCAGTCAAAGAGAAGATAAAGAGAACTGTCACAACGGGAGATGGAAGAGGAGCGGTGGAAGAATCACTCGGTCTTTGACTCGGGAATCAATGTGACTGAGAGCAACAATTCCCGTGCGATGCATGCTGAGTTTTTCTGAATGAAGTGGCTGGTTCTAGAGGTCCTGGTCTACTCTGAGAACAGTGTTAGTGGTGGCTGGTTCCAGAGGTACTGGTCTACTCTGAGAACAGTGTTAGTGGTGGCTGGTTCTAGAGGGTCTACTCTGAGAACAGTGTTAGTGGTGGCTGGTTCTAGAGGGTCTACTCTGAGAACAGTGTTAGTGGTGGCTGGTTCCAGAGGGTCTACTCTGAGAACAGTGTTAGTGGTGGCTGGTTCTAGAGGGTCTACTCTGAGAACAGTGTTAGTTGTGGCTGGTTCTAGAGGGTCTACTCTGAGAACAGTGTTAGTGGTGGCTGGTTCAGAGGTCCTGGTCTACTCTGAGAACAGTGTTAGTGGTGGCTGGTTCCAGAGGTACTGGTCTACTCTGAGAACAGTGTTAGTGGTGGCTGGTTCCAGAGGTCCTGGTCTACTCTGAGAACAGTGTTAGTGGTGGCTGGTTCTAGAGGGTCTACTCTGAGAACAGTGTTAGTGGTGGCTGGTTCCAGAGGTACTGGTCTACTCTGAGAACAGTGTTAGTGGTGGCTGGTTCCAGAGGTCCTGGTCTACTCTGAGAACAGTGTTAGTGGTGGCTGGTTCCAGAGGTCCTGGTCTACTCTGAGAACAGTGTTAGTGGTGGCTGGTTCTAGAGGGTCTACTCTGAGAACAGTGTTAGTGGTGGCTGGTTCCAGAGGTCCTGGTCTACTCTGAGAACAGTGTTAGTGGTGGCTGGTTCCAGAGGTACTGGTCTACTCTGAGAACAGTGTTAGTGGTGACTGGTTCCAGAGGGTCTACTCTGAGAACAGTGTTAGTGGTGGCTGGTTCCAGAGGTACTGGTCTACTCTGAGAACAGTGTTAGTGGTGGCTGGTTCCAGAGGGTCTACTCTGAGAACAGTGTTAGTGGGGGCTGGTTCCAGAGGTACTGGTCTACTCTGAGAACAGTGTTAGTGGTGGCTGGTTCTAGAGGGTCTACTCTGAGAACAGTGTTAGTGGGGGCTGGTTCCAGAGGTACTGGTCTACTCTGAGAACAGTGTTAGTGGTGGCTGGTTCTAGAGGGTCTACTCTGAGAACAGTGTTAGTGGTGGCTGGTTCCAGAGATCCTGGTCTACTCTGAGAACAGTGTTAGTGGTGGCTGGTTCCAGAGGGTCTACTCTGAGAACAGTGTTAGTGGTGGCTGGTTCTAGAGGGTCTACTCTGAGAACAGTGTTAGTGGTGGCTGGTTCCAGAGGTACTGGTCTACTCTGAGAACAGTGTTAGTGGTGGCTGGTTCTAGAGGGTCTACTCTGAGAACAGTGTTAGTGGTGGCTGGTTCCAGAGGTCCTGGTCTACTCTGAGAACAGTGTTAGTGGTGGCTGGTTCCAGAGGGTCTACTCTGAGAACAGTGTTAGTGGTGGCTGGTTCCAGAGGGTCTACTCTGAGAACAGTGTTAGTGGTGGCTGGTTCCAGAGGGTCTACTCTGAGAACAGTGTTAGTGGTGGCTGGTTCCAGAGGTCCTGGTCTACTCTGAGAACAGTGTTAGTGGTGGCTGGTTCCAGAGGTCCTGGTCTACTCTGAGAACAGTGTTAGTGGTGGCTGGTTCCAGAGGGTCTACTCTGAGAACAGTGTTAGTGGTGGCTGGTTCTAGAGGGTCTACTCTGAGGACAGTGTTAGTGGTGGCTGGTTCTAGAGGGTCTACTCTGAGAACAGTGTTAGTGGTGGCTGGTTCTAGAGGGTCTACTCTGAGAACAGTGTTAGTGGTGGCTGGTTCTAGAGGTCCTGGTCTACTCTGAGAACAGTGTTAGTGGTGACTGGTTCTAGAGGGTCTACTCTGAGAACAGTGTTAGTGGTGGCTGGTTCCAGAGGGTCTACTCTGAGAACAGTTTTAGTGGTGGCTGGTTCCAGAGGGTCTACTCTGAGAACAGTGTTAGTGGTGGCTGGTTCTAGAGGGTCTACTCTGAGGACAGTGTTAGTGGTGGCTGGTTCTAGAGGGTCTACTCTGAGAACAGTATTAGTGGTGGCTGGTTCCAGAGGGTCTACTCTGAGAACAGTGTTAGTGGTGGCTGGTTCTAGAGGGTCTACTCTGAGAACAGTGTTAGTGGTGGCTGGTTCTAGAGGTCCTGGTCTACTCTGAGAACAGTGTTAGTGGTGACTGGTTCTAGAGGGTCTACTCTGAGAACAGTGTTAGTGGTGGCTGGTTCCAGAGGGTCTACTCTGAGAACAGTGTTAGTGGTGGCTGGTTCCAGAGGGTCTACTCTGAGAACAGTGTTAGTGGTGGCTGGTTCTAGAGGGTATACTCTGAGAACAGTGTTAGTGGTGGCTGGTTCCAGAGGTACTGGTCTACTCTGAGAACAGTGTTAGTGGTGGCTGGTTCCAGAGGTACTGGTCTACTCTGAGAACAGTGTTAATTGGTGGCTGGTTCCAGAGGGTTTACTCTGAGAACAGTGTTAGTGGTGGCTGGTTCCAGAGGTACTGGTCTACTCTGAGAACAGTGTTAGTGGTGGCTGATTCCAGAGGTACTGGTCTACTCTGAGAACAGTGTTAGTGGTGGCTGGTTCCAGAGGTACTGGTCTACTCTGAGAACAGTGTTAGTGGTGGCTGGTTCCAGAGGTACTGGTCTACTCTGAGAACAGTGTTAGTGGTGGCTGGTTCCAGAGGGTCTACTCTGAGAACAGTGTTAGTGGTGGCTGGTTCTAGAGGTACTGGTCTACTCTGAGAACAGTGTTAGTGGTGACTGGTTCCAGATGTACTGGTCTACTCTGAGAACAGTGTTAGTGGTGGCTGGTTCCAGAGGGTCTATTCTGAGAACAGTGTTAGTGGTGGCTGGTTCCAGAGGGTCTACTCTGAGAACAGTGTTAGTGGTGGCTGGTTCCAGAGGTCCTGGCCTACTCTGAGAACAGTGTTAGTGGTGGCTGGTTCCAGAGGGTCTACTCTGAGAACAGTGTTAGTGGTGGCTGGTTCCAGAGGTCCTGGTCTACTCTGAGAACTGTGTTAGTGGTGGCTGGTTCCAGAGGGTTTAATCTGAGAACAGTGTTAGTGGTGGCTGGTTCCAGAGGTACTGGTCTACTCTGAGAACAGTGTTAGTGGTGGCTGGTTCCAGAGGGTCTACTCTGAGAACAGTGTTAGTGGTGGCTGGTTCCAGAGGTCCTGGTCTACTCTGAGAACAGTGTTAGTGGTGGCTGGTTCTAGAGGTACTGGTCTACTCTGAGAACAGTGTTAGTGGTGGCTGGTTCCAGAGGTACTGGTCTACTCTGAGAACAGTGTTAGTGGTGGCTGGTTTCAGAGGTACTGGCCTACTCTGAGAACAGTGTTAGTGGTGGCTGGTTCCAGAGGGTCTACTCTGAGAAAAGTGTTAGTGGTGGCTGGTTCTAGAGGGTTTACTCTGAGAACAGTGTTAGTGGTGGCTGGTTCCAGAGGTACTGGTCTACTCTGAGAACAGTGTTAGTGGTGACTGGTTCCAGAGGGTCTACTCTGAGAACAGTGTTAGTGGTGGCTGGTTCCAGAGGTCCTGGTCTACTCTGAGAACAGTGTTAGTGGTGGCTTGTTCTAGAGGGTCTACTCTGAGAACAGTGTTAGTGGTGGCTGGTTCCAGAGGTCCTGGTCTACTCTGAGAACAGTGTTAGTGGTGGCTGGTTCCAGAGGTCCTGGTCTACTCTGAGAACAGTGTTAGTGGTGGCTGGTTCCAGAGGTACTGGTCTACTCTGAGAACAGTGTTAGTGGTGGCTGGTTCTAGAGGGTCTACTCTGAGAACAGTGTTAGTGGTGGCTGGTTCCAGAGGTTCTGGTCTACTCTGAGAACAGTGTTAGTGGTGGCTGGTTCCAGAGGTACTGGTCTACTCTGAGAACAGTGTTAGTGGTGGCTGGTTCTAGAGGGTCTACTCTGAGAACAGTGTTAGTGGTGGCTGGTTCCAGAGGGTCTACTCTGAGAACAGTGTTAGTGGTGGCTGGTTCCAGAGGGTTTACTCTGAGAACAGTGTTAGTGGTGGCTGGTTCCAGAGGTACTGGTCTACTCTGAGAACAGTGTTAGTGGTGGCTGGTTCCAGAGGGTCTACTCTGAGAACAGTGTTAGTGGTGGCTGGTTCCAGAGGGTCTACTCTGAGAACAGAGTTAGTTGTGGCTGGTTCTAGAGGTACTGGTCTACTCTGAGAACAGTGTTAGTGGTGACTGGTTCCAGAGGTACTGGTCTACTCTGAGAACAGTGTTAGTGGTGGCTGGTTCCAGAGGGTCTACTCTGAGAACAGTGTTAGTGGTGGCTGGTTCCAGAGGTCCTGGTCTACTCTGAGAACAGTGTTAGTGGTGGCTGGTTCTAGAGGTACTGGTCTACTCTGAGAACAGTGTTAGTGGTGGCTGGTTCCAGAGGGTCTACTCTGAGAACAGTGTTAGTGGTGGCTGGTTCCAGAGGTCCTGGTCTACTCTGAGAACAGTGTTAGTGGTGGCTGGTTCCAGAGGTCCTGGTCTACTCTGAGAACAGTGTTAGTGGTGGCTGGTTCTAGAGGGTCTACTCTGAGAACAGTGTTAGTGGTTGCTGGTTCCAGAGGTCCTGGTCTACTCTGAGAACAGTGTTAGTGGTGGCTGGTTCCAGAGGGTCTACTCTGAGAACAGTGTTAGTGGTGGCTGGTTCCAGAGGTCCTGGTCTACTCTGAGGACAGTGTTAGTGGTGGCTGGTTCCAGAGGTACTGGTCTACTCTGAGAACAGTGTTAGTGGTGGCTGGTTCCAGAGGTACTGGTCTACTCTGAGAACAGTGTTAGTGGTGGCTGGTTCCAGAGGTCCTGGTCTACTCTGAGAACAGTGTTAGTGGTGGCTGCTTCCAGAGGGTCTACTCTGAGAACAGTGTTAGTGGTGGCTGGTTCCAGAGGTACTGGTCTACTCTGAGAACAGTGTTAGTGGTGACTGGTTCCAGAGGGTCTACTCTGAGAACAGTGTTAGTGGTGGCTGGTTCCAGAGGTCCTGGTCTACTCTGAGAACAGTGTTAGTGGTGGCTGGTTCTAGAGGGTCTACTCTGAGAACAGTGTTAGTGGTGGCTGGTTCCAGAGGTACTGGTCTACTCTGAGAACAGTGTTAGTGGTGGCTGGTTCCAGAGGTCCTGGTCTACTCTGAGAACAGTGTTAGTGGTGGCTGGTTCCAGAGGTACTGGTCTACTCTGAGAACAGTGTTAGTGGTGGCTGGTTCTAGAGGGTCTACTCTGAGAACAGTGTTAGTGGTGGCTGGTTCCAGAGGTTCTGGTCTACTCTGAGAACAGTGTTAGTGGTGGCTGGTTCCAGAGGTACTGGTCTACTCTGAGAACAGTGTTAGTGGTGGCTGGTTCTAGAGGGTCTACTCTGAGAACAGTGTTAGTGGTGGCTGGTTCCAGAGGGTCTACTCTGAGAACAGTGTTAGTGGTTGCTGGTTCCAGAGGGTTTACTCTGAGAACAGTGTTAGTGGTGGCTGGTTCCAGAGGTACTGGTCTACTCTGAGAACAGTGTTAGTGGTGGCTGGTTCCAGAGGGTCTACTCTGAGAACAGTGTTAGTGGTGGCTGGTTCCAGAGGGTCTACTCTGAGAACAGAGTTAGTTGTGGCTGGTTCTAGAGGTACTGGTCTACTCTGAGAACAGTGTTAGTGGTGGCTGGTTTCAGAGGTACTGGTCTACTCTGAGAACAGTGTTAGTGGTGGCTGGTTCCAGAGGGTCTACTCTGAGAAAAGTGTTAGTGGTGGCTGGTTCTAGAGGGTTTACTCTGAGAACAGTGTTAGTGGTGGCTGGTTCCAGAGGTACTGGTCTACTCTGAGAACAGTGTTAGTGGTGACTGGTTCCAGAGGGTCTACTCTGAGAACAGTGTTAGTGGTGGCTGGTTCCAGAGGTCCTGGTCTACTCTGAGAACAGTGTTAGTGGTGGCTGGTTCTAGAGGGTCTACTCTGAGAACAGTGTTAGTGGTGGCTGGTTCCAGAGGTACTGGTCTACTCTGAGAACAGTGTTAGTGGTGGCTGGTTCCAGAGGTCCTGGTCTACTCTGAGAACAGTGTTAGTGGTGGCTGGTTCCAGAGGTACTGGTCTACTCTGAGAACAGTGTTAGTGGTGGCTGGTTCTAGAGGGTCTACTCTGAGAACAGTGTTAGTGGTGGCTGGTTCCAGAGGTTCTGGTCTACTCTGAGAACAGTGTTAGTGGTGGCTGGTTCCAGAGGTACTGGTCTACTCTGAGAACAGTGTTAGTGGTGGCTGGTTCTAGAGGGTCTACTCTGAGAACAGTGTTAGTGGTGGCTGGTTCCAGAGGGTCTACTCTGAGAACAGTGTTAGTGGTGGCTGGTTCCAGAGGGTTTACTCTGAGAACAGTGTTAGTGGTGGCTGGTTCCAGAGGTACTGGTCTACTCTGAGAACAGTGTTAGTGGTGGCTGGTTCCAGAGGGTCTACTCTGAGAACAGTGTTAGTGGTGGCTGGTTCCAGAGGGTCTACTCTGAGAACAGAGTTAGTTGTGGCTGGTTCTAGAGGTACTGGTCTACTCTGAGAACAGTGTTAGTGGTGACTGGTTCCAGAGGTACTGGTCTACTCTGAGAACAGTGTTAGTGGTGGCTGGTTCCAGAGGATCTACTCTGAGAACAGTGTTAGTGGTGGCTGGTTCCAGAGGTCCTGGTCTACTCTGAGAACAGTGTTAGTGGTGGCTGGTTCTAGAGGTACTGGTCTACTCTGAGAACAGTGTTAGTGGTGGCTGGTTCCAGAGGGTCTACTCTGAGAACAGTGTTAGTGGTGGCTGGTTCCAGAGGTCCTGGTCTACTCTGAGAACAGTGTTAGTGGTGGCTGGTTCCAGAGGTCCTGGTCTACTCTGAGAACAGTGTTAGTGGTGGCTGGTTCTAGAGGGTCTACTCTGAGAACAGTGTTAGTGGTTGCTGGTTCCAGAGGTCCTGGTCTACTCTGAGAACAGTGTTAGTGGTGGCTGGTTCCAGAGGGTCTACTCTGAGAACAGTGTTAGTGGTGGCTGGTTCCAGAGGTCCTGGTCTACTCTGAGAACAGTGTTAGTGGTGGCTGGTTCCAGAGGTACTGGTCTACTCTGAGAACAGTGTTAGTGGTGGCTGGTTCCAGAGGTACTGGTCTACTCTGAGAACAGTGTTAGTGGTGGCTGGTTCTAGAGGTCCTGGTCTACTCTGAGAACAGTGTTAGTGGTGGCTGGTTCCAGAGGTCCTGGTCTACTCTGAGAACAGTGTTAGTGGTGGCTGCTTCCAGAGGGTCTACTCTGAGAACAGTGTTAGTGGTGGCTGGTTCCAGAGGTACTGGTCTACTCTGAGAACAGTGTTAGTGGTGGCTGGTTCTAGAGGGTCTACTCTGAGAACAGTGTTAGTGGTGGCTGGTTCCAGAGGTCCTGGTCTACTCTGAGAACAGTGTTAGTGGTGGCTGGTTCCAGAGGGTCTACTCTGAGAACAGTGTTAGTGGTGGCTGGTTCCAGAGGGTTTACTCTGAGAACAGTGTTAGTGGTGGCTGGTTCCAGAGGTACTGGTCTACTCTGAGAACAGTGTTAGTGGTGGCTGGTTCCAGAGGGTCCACTCTGAGAACAGTGTTAGTGGTGGCTGGTTCCAGAGGGTCTACTCTGAGAACAGAGTTAGTTGTGGCTGGTTCTAGAGGTACTGGTCTACTCTGAGAACAGTGTTAGTGGTGACTGGTTCCAGAGGTACTGGTCTACTCTGAGAACAGTGTTAGTGGTGGCTGGTTCCAGAGGGTCTACTCTGAGAACAGTGTTAGTGGTGGCTGGTTCCAGAGGTCCTGGTCTACTCTGAGAACAGTGTTAGTGGTGGCTGGTTCTAGAGGTACTGGTCTACTCTGAGAACAGTGTTAGTGGTGGCTGGTTCCAGAGGGT
Organism: Salvelinus fontinalis; assembly: GCF_029448725.1. Taxonomy (NCBI): domain Eukaryota; kingdom Metazoa; phylum Chordata; class Actinopteri; order Salmoniformes; family Salmonidae; genus Salvelinus; species Salvelinus fontinalis. The sequence continues at coordinate 45,690,451 of NC_074674.1, read as the reverse complement.
CTACTCTGAGAACAGTGTTAGTGGTGGCTGGTTCCAGAGGTCCTGGTCTACTCTGAGAACAGTGTTAGTGGTGGCTGGTTCCAGAGGTCCTGGTCTACTCTGAGAACAGTGTTAGTGGTGGCTGGTTCTAGAGGGTCTACTCTGAGAACAGTGTTAGTGGTTGCTGGTTCCAGAGGTCCTGGTCTACTCTGAGAACAGTGTTAGTGGTGGCTGGTTCCAGAGGGTCTACTCTGAGAACAGTGTTAGTGGTGGCTGGTTCCAGAGGTCCTGGTCTACTCTGAGAACAGTGTTAGTGGTGGCTGGTTCCAGAGGTACTGGTCTACTCTGAGAACAGTGTTAGTGGTGGCTGGTTCCAGAGGTACTGGTCTACTCTGAGAACAGTGTTAGTGGTGGCTGGTTCTAGAGGTTCTGGTCTACTCTGAGAACAGTGTTAGTGGTGGCTGGTTCCAGAGGTCCTGGTCTACTCTGAGAACAGTGTTAGTGGTGGCTGCTTCCAGAGGGTCTACTCTGAGAACAGTGTTAGTGGTGGCTGGTTCCAGAGGTACTGGTCTACTCTGAGAACAGTGTTAGTGGTGACTGGTTCCAGAGGGTCTACTCTGAGAACAGTGTTAGTGGTGGCTGGTTCCAGAGGTCCTGGTCTACTCTGAGAACAGTGTTAGTGGTGGCTGGTTCTAGAGGGTCTACTCTGAGAACAGTGTTAGTGGTGGCTGGTTCCAGAGGTACTGGTCTACTCTGAGAACTGTGTTAGTGGTGGCTGGTTCCAGAGGTCCTGGTCTACTCTGAGAACAGTGTTAGTGGTGGCTGGTTCCAGAGGTACTGGTCTACTCTGAGAACAGTGTTAGTGGTGGCTGGTTCTAGAGGGTCTACTCTGAGAACAGTGTTAGTGGTGGCTGGTTCCAGAGGTTCTGGTCTACTCTGAGAACAGTGTTAGTGGTGGCTGGTTCCAGAGGTACTGGTCTACTCTGAGAACAGTGTTAGTGGTGGCTGGTTCTAGAGGGTCTACTCTGAGAACAGTGTTAGTGGTGGCTGGTTCCAGAGGGTCTACTCTGAGAACAGTGTTAGTGGTGGCTGGTTCCAGAGGTACTGGTCTACTCTGAGAACAGTGTTAGTGGTGGCTGGTTCTAGAGGGTCTACTCTGAGAACAGTGTTAGTGGTGGCTGGTTCCAGAGGTCCTGGTCTACTCTGAGAACAGTGTTAGTGGTGGCTGGTTCCAGAGGGTCTACTCTGAGAACAGTGTTAGTGGTGGCTGGTTCTAGAGGGTTTACTCTGAGAACAGTGTTAGTGGTGGCTGGTTCCAGAGGTACTGGTCTACTCTGAGAACAGTGTTAGTGGTGGCTGGTTCCAGAGGGTCTACTCTGAGAACAGTGTTAGTGGTGGCTGGTTCCAGAGGGTCTACTCTGAGAACAGAGTTAGTTGTGGCTGGTTCTAGAGGTACTGGTCTACTCTGAGAACAGTGTTAGTGGTGACTGGTTCCAGAGGTACTGGTCTACTCTGAGAACAGTGTTAGTGGTGGCTGGTTCCAGAGGGTCTACTCTGAGAACAGTGTTAGTGGTGGCTGGTTCCAGAGGTCCTGGTCTACTCTGAGAACAGTGTTAGTGGTGGCTGGTTCTAGAGGTACTGGTCTACTCTGAGAACAGTGTTAGTGGTGGCTGGTTCCAGAGGGTCTACTCTGAGAACAGTGTTAGTGGTGGCTGGTTCCAGAGGTCCTGGTCTACTCTGAGAACAGTGTTAGTGGTGGCTGGTTCCAGAGGTCCTGGTCTACTCTGAGAACAGTGTTAGTGGTGGCTGGTTCTAGAGGGTCTACTCTGAGAACAGTGTTAGTGGTTGCTGGTTCCAGAGGTCCTGGTCTACTCTGAGAACAGTGTTAGTGGTGGCTGGTTCCAGAGGGTCTACTCTGAGAACAGTGTTAGTGGTGGCTGGTTCCAGAGGTCCTGGTCTACTCTGAGAACAGTGTTAGTGGTGGCTGGTTCCAGAGGTACTGGTCTACTCTGAGAACAGTGTTAGTGGTGGCTGGTTCCAGAGGTACTGGTCTACTCTGAGAACAGTGTTAGTGGTGGCTGGTTCTAGAGGTCCTGGTCTACTCTGAGAACAGTGTTAGTGGTGGCTGGTTCCAGAGGTCCTGGTCTACTCTGAGAACAGTGTTAGTGGTGGCTGCTTCCAGAGGGTCTACTCTGAGAACAGTGTTAGTGGTGGCTGGTTCCAGAGGTACTGGTCTACTCTGAGAACAGTGTTAGTGGTGACTGGTTCCAGAGGGTCTACTCTGAGAACAGTGTTAGTGGTGGCTGGTTCCAGAGGTCCTGGTCTACTCTGAGAACAGTGTTAGTGGTGGCTGGTTCTAGAGGGTCTACTCTGAGAACAGTGTTAGTGGTGGCTGGTTCCAGAGGTACTGGTCTACTCTGAGAACTGTGTTAGTGGTGGCTGGTTCCAGAGGTCCTGGTCTACTCTGAGAACAGTGTTAGTGGTGGCTGGTTCCAGAGGTACTGGTCTACTCTGAGAACAGTGTTAGTGGTGGCTGGTTCTAGAGGTTCTACTCTGAGAACAGTGTTAGTGGTGGCTGGTTCCAGAGGTTCTGGTCTCCTCTGAGAACAGTGTTAGTGGTGGCTGGTTCCAGAGGTACTGGTCTACTCTGAGAACAGTGTTAGTGGTGGCTGGTTCTAGAGGGTCTACTCTGAGAACAGTGTTAGTGGTGGCTGGTTCCAGAGGGTCTACTCTGAGAACAGTGTTAGTGGTGGCTGGTTCCAGAGGGTTTACTCTGAGAACAGTGTTAGTGGTGGCTGGTTCCAGAGGTACTGGTCTACTCTGAGAACAGTGTTAGTGGTGGCTGGTTCCAGAGGGTCTACTCTGAGAACAGTGTTAGTGGTGGCTGGTTCCAGAGGGTCTACTCTGAGAACAGAGTTAGTTGTGGCTGGTTCTAGAGGTACTGGTCTACTCTGAGAACAGTGTTAGTGGTGGCTGGTTTCAGAGGTACTGGTCTACTCTGAGAACAGTGTTAGTGGTGGCTGGTTCCAGAGGGTCTACTCTGAGAAAAGTGTTAGTGGTGGCTGGTTCTAGAGGGTTTACTCTGAGAACAGTGTTAGTGGTGGCTGGTTCCAGAGGTACTGGTCTACTCTGAGAACAGTGTTAGTGGTGACTGGTTCCAGAGGGTCTACTCTGAGAACAGTGTTAGTGGTGGCTGGTTCCAGAGGTCCTGGTCTACTCTGAGAACAGTGTTAGTGGTGGCTGGTTCTAGAGGGTCTACTCTGAGAACAGTGTTAGTGGTGGCTGGTTCCAGAGGTACTGGTCTACTCTGAGAACAGTGTTAGTGGTGGCTGGTTCCAGAGGTCCTGGTCTACTCTGAGAACAGTGTTAGTGGTGGCTGGTTCCAGAGGTACTGGTCTACTCTGAGAACAGTGTTAGTGGTGGCTGGTTCTAGAGGGTCTACTCTGAGAACAGTGTTAGTGGTGGCTGGTTCCAGAGGTTCTGGTCTACTCTGAGAACAGTGTTAGTGGTGGCTGGTTCCAGAGGTACTGGTCTACTCTGAGAACAGTGTTAGTGGTGGCTGGTTCTAGAGGGTCTACTCTGAGAACAGTGTTAGTGGTGGCTGGTTCCAGAGGGTCTACTCTGAGAACAGTGTTAGTGGTGGCTGGTTCCAGAGGGTTTACTCTGAGAACAGTGTTAGTGGTGGCTGGTTCCAGAGGTACTGGTCTACTCTGAGAACAGTGTTAGTGGTGGCTGGTTCCAGAGGGTCTACTCTGAGAACAGTGTTAGTGGTGGCTGGTTCCAGAGGGTCTACTCTGAGAACAGAGTTAGTTGTGGCTGGTTCTAGAGGTACTGGTCTACTCTGAGAACAGTGTTAGTGGTGACTGGTTCCAGAGGTACTGGTCTACTCTGAGAACAGTGTTAGTGGTGGCTGGTTCCAGAGGGTCTACTCTGAGAACAGTGTTAGTGGTGGCTGGTTCCAGAGGTCCTGGTCTACTCTGAGAACAGTGTTAGTGGTGGCTGGTTCTAGAGGTACTGGTCTACTCTGAGAACAGTGTTAGTGGTGGCTGGTTCCAGAGGGTCTACTCTGAGAACAGTGTTAGTGGTGGCTGGTTCCAGAGGTCCTGGTCTACTCTGAGAACAGTGTTAGTGGTGGCTGGTTCCAGAGGTCCTGGTCTACTCTGAGAACAGTGTTAGTGGTGGCTGGTTCTAGAGGGTCTACTCTGAGAACAGTGTTAGTGGTTGCTGGTTCCAGAGGTCCTGGTCTACTCTGAGAACAGTGTTAGTGGTGGCTGGTTCCAGAGGGTCTACTCTGAGAACAGTGTTAGTGGTGGCTGGTTCCAGAGGTCCTGGTCTACTCTGAGAACAGTGTTAGTGGTGGCTGGTTCCAGAGGTACTGGTCTACTCTGAGAACAGTGTTAGTGGTGGCTGGTTCCAGAGGTACTGGTCTACTCTGAGAACAGTGTTAGTGGTGGCTGGTTCTAGAGGGTCTACTCTGAGAACAGTGTTAGTGGTGGCTGGTTCCAGAGGGTCTACTCTGAGAACAGTGTTAGTGGTTGCTGGTTCCAGAGGGTTTACTCTGAGAACAGTGTTAGTGGTGGCTGGTTCCAAAGGTACTGGTCTACTCTGAGAACAGTGTTAGTGGTGGCTGGTTCCAGAGGGTCTACTCTGAGAACAGTGTTAGTGGTGGCTGGTTCCAGAGGGTCTACTCTGAGAACAGAGTTAGTTGTGGCTGGTTCTAGAGGTACTGGTCTACTCTGAGAACAGTGTTAGTGGTGGCTGGTTTCAGAGGTACTGGTCTACTCTGAGAACAGTGTTAGTGGTGGCTGGTTCCAGAGGGTCTACTCTGAGAAAAGTGTTAGTGGTGGCTGGTTCTAGAGGGTTTACTCTGAGAACAGTGTTAGTGGTGGCTGGTTCCAGAGGTACTGGTCTACTCTGAGAACAGTGTTAGTGGTGACTGGTTCCAGAGGGTCTACTCTGAGAACAGTGTTAGTGGTGGCTGGTTCCAGAGGTCCTGGTCTACTCTGAGAACAGTGTTAGTGGTGGCTGGTTCCAGAGGGTCTACTCTGAGAACAGTGTTAGTGGTGGCTGGTTCCAGAGGTACTGGTCTACTCTGAGAACAGTGTTAGTGGTGGCTGGTTCCAGAGGTCCTGGTCTACTCTGAGAACAGTGTTAGTGGTGGCTGGTTCCAGAGGTCCTGGTCTACTCTGAGAACAGTGTTAGTGGTGGCTGGTTCCAGAGGTACTGGTCTACTCTGAGAACAGTGTTAGTGGTGGCTGGTTCTAGAGGGTCTACTCTGAGAACAGTGTTAGTGGTGGCTGGTTCCAGAGGTTCTGGTCTACTCTGAGAACAGTGTTAGTGGTGGCTGGTTCCAGAGGTACTGGTCTACTCTGAGAACAGTGTTAGTGGTGGCTGGTTCTAGAGGGTCTACTCTGAGAACAGTGTTAGTGGTGGCTGGTTCCAGAGGGTCTACTCTGAGAACAGTGTTAGTGGTGGCTGGTTCCAGAGGGTTTACTCTGAGAACAATGTTAGTGGTGGCTGGTTCCAGAGGTACTGGTCTACTCTGAGAACAGTGTTAGTGGTGGCTGGTTCCAGAGGGTCTACTCTGAGAACAGTGTTAGTGGTGGCTGGTTCCAGAGGGTCTACTCTGAGAACAGAGTTAGTTGTGGCTGGTTCTAGAGGTACTGGTCTACTCTGAGAACAGTGTTAGTGGTGACTGGTTCCAGAGGTACTGGTCTACTCTGAGAACAGTGTTAGTGGTGGCTGGTTCCAGAGGGTCTACTCTGAGAACAGTGTTAGTGGTGGCTGGTTCCAGAGGTCCTGGTCTACTCTGAGAACAGTGTTAGTGGTGGCTGGTTCCAGAGGTACTGGTCTACTCTGAGAACTGTGTTAGTGGTGGCTGGTTCCAGAGGTCCTGGTCTACTCTGAGAACAGTGTTAGTGGTGGCTGGTTCCAGAGGTACTGGTCTACTCTGAGAACAGTGTTAGTGGTGGCTGGTTCTAGAGGGTCTACTCTGAGAACAGTGTTAGTGGTGGCTGGTTCCAGAGGTTCTGGTCTACTCTGAGAACAGTGTTAGTGGTGGCTGGTTCCAGAGGTACTGGTCTACTCTGAGAACAGTGTTAGTGGTGGCTGGTTCTAGAGGGTCTACTCTGAGAACAGTGTTAGTGGTGGCTGGTTCCAGAGGGTCTACTCTGAGAACAGTGTTAGTGGTGGCTGGTTCCAGAGGTACTGGTCTACTCTGAGAACAGTGTTAGTGGTGGCTGGTTCTAGAGGGTCTACTCTGAGAACAGTGTTAGTGGTGGCTGGTTCCAGAGGTCCTGGTCTACTCTGAGAACAGTGTTAGTGGTGGCTGGTTCCAGAGGGTCTACTCTGAGAACAGTGTTAGTGGTGGCTGGTTCTAGAGGGTTTACTCTGAGAACAGTGTTAGTGGTGGCTGGTTCCAGAGGTACTGGTCTACTCTGAGAACAGTGTTAGTGGTGGCTGGTTCCAGAGGTTTTACTCTGAGAACAGTGTTAGTGATGGCTGGTTCCAGAGGGTCTACTCTGAGAACAGAGTTAGTTGTGGCTGGTTCTAGAGGTACTGGTCTACTCTGAGAACAGTGTTAGTGGTGACTGGTTCCAGAGGTACTGGTCTACTCTGAGAACAGTGTTAGTGGTGGCTGGTTCCAGAGGGTCTACTCTGAGAACAGTGTTAGTGGTGGCTGGTTCCAGAGGTCCTGGTCTACTCTGAGAACAGTGTTAGTGGTGGCTGGTTCTAGAGGTACTGGTCTACTCTGAGAACAGTGTTAGTGGTGGCTGGTTCCAGAGGGTCTACTCTGAGAACAGTGTTAGTGGTGGCTGGTTCCAGAGGTCCTGGTCTACTCTGAGAACAGTGTTAGTGGTGGCTGGTTCCAGAGGTCCTGGTCTACTCTGAGAACAGTGTTAGTGGTGGCTGGTTCTAGAGGGTCTACTCTGAGAACAGTGTTAGTGGTTGCTGGTTCCAGAGGTCCTGGTCTACTCTGAGAACAGTGTTAGTGGTGGCTGGTTCCAGAGGGTCTACTCTGAGAACAGTGTTAGTGGTGGCTGGTTCCAGAGGTCCTGGTCTACTCTGAGAACAGTGTTAGTGGTGGCTGGTTCCAGAGGTACTGGTCTACTCTGAGAACAGTGTTAGTGGTGGCTGGTTCCAGAGGTACTGGTCTACTCTGAGAACAGTGTTAGTGGTGGCTGGTTCTAGAGGTCCTGGTCTACTCTGAGAACAGTGTTAGTGGTGGCTGGTTCCAGAGGTCCTGGTCTACTCTGAGAACAGTGTTAGTGGTGGCTGCTTCCAGAGGGTCTACTCTGAGAACAGTGTTAGTGGTGGCTGGTTCCAGAGGTACTGGTCTACTCTGAGAACAGTGTTAGTGGTGACTGGTTCCAGAGGGTCTACTCTGAGAACAGTGTTAGTGGTGGCTGGTTCCAGAGGTCCTGGTCTACTCTGAGAACAGTGTTAGTGGTGGCTGGTTCTAGAGGGTCTACTCTGAGAACAGTGTTAGTGGTGGCTGGTTCCAGAGGTACTGGTCTACTCTGAGAACTGTGTTAGTGGTGGCTGGTTCCAGAGGTCCTGGTCTACTCTGAGAACAGTGTTAGTGGTGGCTGGTTCCAGAGGTACTGGTCTACTCTGAGAACAGTGTTAGTGGTGGCTGGTTCTAGAGGTTCTACTCTGAGAACAGTGTTAGTGGTGGCTGGTTCCAGAGGTTCTGGTCTCCTCTGAGAACAGTGTTAGTGGTGGCTGGTTCCAGAGGTACTGGTCTACTCTGAGAACAGTGTTAGTGGTGGCTGGTTCTAGAGGGTCTACTCTGAGAACAGTGTTAGTGGTGGCTGGTTCCAGAGGGTCTACTCTGAGAACAGTGTTAGTGGTGGCTGGTTCCAGAGGGTTTACTCTGAGAACAGTGTTAGTGGTGGCTGGTTCCAGAGGTACTGGTCTACTCTGAGAACAGTGTTAGTGGTGGCTGGTTCCAGAGGGTCTACTCTGAGAACAGTGTTAGTGGTGGCTGGTTCCAGAGGGTCTACTCTGAGAACAGAGTTAGTTGTGGCTGGTTCTAGAGGTACTGGTCTACTCTGAGAACAGTGTTAGTGGTGGCTGGTTTCAGAGGTACTGGTCTACTCTGAGAACAGTGTTAGTGGTGGCTGGTTCCAGAGGGTCTACTCTGAGAAAAGTGTTAGTGGTGGCTGGTTCTAGAGGGTTTACTCTGAGAACAGTGTTAGTGGTGGCTGGTTCCAGAGGTACTGGTCTACTCTGAGAACAGTGTTAGTGGTGACTGGTTCCAGAGGGTCTACTCTGAGAACAGTGTTAGTGGTGGCTGGTTCCAGAGGTCCTGGTCTACTCTGAGAACAGTGTTAGTGGTGGCTGGTTCTAGAGGGTCTACTCTGAGAACAGTGTTAGTGGTGGCTGGTTCCAGAGGTACTGGTCTACTCTGAGAACAGTGTTAGTGGTGGCTGGTTCCAGAGGTCCTGGTCTACTCTGAGAACAGTGTTAGTGGTGGCTGGTTCCAGAGGTACTGGTCTACTCTGAGAACAGTGTTAGTGGTGGCTGGTTCTAGAGGGTCTACTCTGAGAACAGTGTTAGTGGTGGCTGGTTCCAGAGGTTCTGGTCTACTCTGAGAACAGTGTTAGTGGTGGCTGGTTCCAGAGGTACTGGTCTACTCTGAGAACAGTGTTAGTGGTGGCTGGTTCTAGAGGGTCTACTCTGAGAACAGTGTTAGTGGTGGCTGGTTCCAGAGGGTCTACTCTGAGAACAGTGTTAGTGGTGGCTGGTTCCAGAGGGTTTACTCTGAGAACAGTGTTAGTGGTGGCTGGTTCCAGAGGTACTGGTCTACTCTGAGAACAGTGTTAGTGGTGGCTGGTTCCAGAGGGTCTACTCTGAGAACAGTGTTAGTGGTGGCTGGTTCCAGAGGGTCTACTCTGAGAACAGAGTTAGTTGTGGCTGGTTCTAGAGGTACTGGTCTACTCTGAGAACAGTGTTAGTGGTGACTGGTTCCAGAGGTACTGGTCTACTCTGAGAACAGTGTTAGTGGTGGCTGGTTCCAGAGGGTCTACTCTGAGAACAGTGTTAGTGGTGGCTGGTTCCAGAGGTCCTGGTCTACTCTGAGAACAGTGTTAGTGGTGGCTGGTTCTAGAGGTACTGGTCTACTCTGAGAACAGTGTTAGTGGTGGCTGGTTCCAGAGGGTCTACTCTGAGAACAGTGTTAGTGGTGGCTGGTTCCAGAGGTCCTGGTCTACTCTGAGAACAGTGTTAGTGGTGGCTGGTTCCAGAGGTCCTGGTCTACTCTGAGAACAGTGTTAGTGGTGGCTGGTTCTAGAGGGTCTACTCTGAGAACAGTGTTAGTGGTTGCTGGTTCCAGAGGTCCTGGTCTACTCTGAGAACAGTGTTAGTGGTGGCTGGTTCCAGAGGGTCTACTCTGAGAACAGTGTTAGTGGTGGCTGGTTCCAGAGGTCCTGGTCTACTCTGAGAACAGTGTTAGTGGTGGCTGGTTCCAGAGGTACTGGTCTACTCTGAGAACAGTGTTAGTGGTGGCTGGTTCCAGAGGTACTGGTCTACTCTGAGAACAGTGTTAGTGGTGGCTGGTTCTAGAGGGTCTACTCTGAGAACAGTGTTAGTGGTGGCTGGTTCCAGAGGGTCTACTCTGAGAACAGTGTTAGTGGTTGCTGGTTCCAGAGGGTTTACTCTGAGAACAGTGTTAGTGGTGGCTGGTTCCAAAGGTACTGGTCTACTCTGAGAACAGTGTTAGTGGTGGCTGGTTCCAGAGGGTCTACTCTGAGAACAGTGTTAGTGGTGGCTGGTTCCAGAGGGTCTACTCTGAGAACAGAGTTAGTTGTGGCTGGTTCTAGAGGTACTGGTCTACTCTGAGAACAGTGTTAGTGGTGGCTGGTTTCAGAGGTACTGGTCTACTCTGAGAACAGTGTTAGTGGTGGCTGGTTCCAGAGGGTCTACTCTGAGAAAAGTGTTAGTGGTGGCTGGTTCTAGAGGGTTTACTCTGAGAACAGTGTTAGTGGTGGCTGGTTCCAGAGGTACTGGTCTACTCTGAGAACAGTGTTAGTGGTGACTGGTTCCAGAGGGTCTACTCTGAGAACAGTGTTAGTGGTGGCTGGTTCCAGAGGTCCTGGTCTACTCTGAGAACAGTGTTAGTGGTGGCTGGTTCCAGAGGGTCTACTCTGAGAACAGTGTTAGTGGTGGCTGGTTCCAGAGGTACTGGTCTACTCTGAGAACAGTGTTAGTGGTGGCTGGTTCCAGAGGTCCTGGTCTACTCTGAGAACAGTGTTAGTGGTGGCTGGTTCCAGAGGTACTGGTCTACTCTGAGAACAGTGTTAGTGGTGGCTGGTTCTAGAGGGTCTACTCTGAGAACAGTGTTAGTGGTGGCTGGTTCCAGAGGTTCTGGTCTACTCTGAGAACAGTGTTAGTGGTGGCTGGTTCCAGAGGTACTGGTCTACTCTGAGAACAGTGTTAGTGGTGGCTGGTTCTAGAGGGTCTACTCTGAGAACAGTGTTAGTGGTGGCTGGTTCCAGAGGGTCTACTCTGAGAACAGTGTTAGTGGTGGCTGGTTCCAGAGGGTTTACTCTGAGAACAGTGTTAGTGGTGGCTGGTTCCAGAGGTACTGGTCTACTCTGAGAACAGTGTTAGTGGTGGCTGGTTCCAGAGGGTCTACTCTGAGAACAGTGTTAGTGGTGGCTGGTTCCAGAGGGTCTACTCTGAGAACAGAGTTAGTTGTGGCTGGTTCTAGAGGTACTGGTCTACTCTGAGAACAGTGTTAGTGGTGACTGGTTCCAGAGGTACTGGTCTACTCTGAGAACAGTGTTAGTGGTGGCTGGTTCCAGAGGGTCTACTCTGAGAACAGTGTTAGTGGTGGCTGGTTCCAGAGGTCCTGGTCTACTCTGAGAACAGTGTTAGTGGTGGCTGGTTCCAGAGGTACTGGTCTACTCTGAGAACAGTGTTAGTGGTGGCTGGTTCTAGAGGGTCTACTCTGAGAACAGTGTTAGTGGTGGCTGGTTCCAGAGGGTCTACTCTGAGAACAGTGTTAGTGGTGGCTGGTTCCAGAGGGTTTACTCTGAGAACAGTGTTAGTGGTGGCTGGTTCCAGAGGTACTGGTCTACTCTGAGAACAGTGTTAGTGGTGGCTGGTTCCAAAGGGTCTACTCTGAGAACAGTGTTAGTGGTGGCTGGTTCCAGAGGGTCTACTCTGAGAACAGAGTTAGTTGTGGCTGGTTCTAGAGGTACTGGTCTACTCTGAGAACAGTGTTAGTGGTGACTGGTTCCAGAGGTACTGGTCTACTCTGAGAACAGTGTTAGTGGTGGCTGGTTCCAGAGGGTCTACTCTGAGAACAGTGTTAGTGGTGGCTGGTTCCAGAGGTCCTGGTCTACTCTGAGAACAGTGTTAGTGGTGGCTGGTTCTAGAGGTACTGGTCTACTCTGAGAACAGTGTTAGTGGTGGCTGGTTCCAGAGGGTCTACTCTGAGAACAGTGTTAGTGGTGGCTGGTTCCAGAGGTCCTGGTCTACTCTGAGAACAGTGTTAGTGGTGGCTGGTTCCAGAGGTCCTGGTCTACTCTGAGAACAGTGTTAGTGGTGGCTGGTTCTAGAGGGTCTACTCTGAGAACAGTGTTAGTGGTTGCTGGTTCCAGAGGTCCTGGTCTACTCTGAGAACAGTGTTAGTGGTGGCTGGTTCCAGAGGGTCTACTCTGAGAACAGTGTTAGTGGTGGCTGGTTCCAGAGGTCCTGGTCTACTCTGAGAACAGTGTTAGTGGTGGCTGGTTCCAGAGGTACTGGTCTACTCTGAGAACAGTGTTAGTGGTGGCTGGTTCCAGAGGTACTGGTCTACTCTGAGAACAGTGTTAGTGGTGGCTGGTTCTAGAGGGTCTACTCTGAGAACAGTGTTAGTGGTGGCTGGTTCCAGAGGGTCTACTCTGAGAACAGTGTTAGTGGTTGCTGGTTCCAGAGGGTTTACTCTGAGAACAGTGTTAGTGGTGGCTGGTTCCAAAGGTACTGGTCTACTCTGAGAACAGTGTTAGTGGTGGCTGGTTCCAGAGGGTCTACTCTGAGAACAGTGTTAGTGGTGGCTGGTTCCAGAGGGTCTACTCTGAGAACAGAGTTAGTTGTGGCTGGTTCTAGAGGTACTGGTCTACTCTGAGAACAGTGTTAGTGGTGGCTGGTTTCAGAGGTACTGGTCTACTCTGAGAACAGTGTTAGTGGTGGCTGGTTCCAGAGGGTCTACTCTGAGAAAAGTGTTAGTGGTGGCTGGTTCTAGAGGGTTTACTCTGAGAACAGTGTTAGTGGTGGCTGGTTCCAGAGGTACTGGTCTACTCTGAGAACAGTGTTAGTGGTAACTGGTTCCAGAGGGTCTACTCTGAGAACAGTGTTAGTGGTGGCTGGTTCCAGAGGTCCTGGTCTACTCTGAGAACAGTGTTAGTGGTGGCTGGTTCCAGAGGGTCTACTCTGAGAACAGTGTTAGTGGTGGCTGGTTCCAGAGGTACTGGTCTACTCTGAGAACAGTGTTAGTGGTGGCTGGTTCCAGAGGTCCTGGTCTACTCTGAGAACAGTGTTAGTGGTGGCTGGTTCCAGAGGTACTGGTCTACTCTGAGAACAGTGTTAGTGGTGGCTGGTTCTAGAGGGTCTACTCTGAGAACAGTGTTAGTGGTGGCTGGTTCCAGAGGTTCTGGTCTACTCTGAGAACAGTGTTAGTGGTGGCTGGTTCCAGAGGTACTGGTCTACTCTGAGAACAGTGTTAGTGGTGGCTGGTTCTAGAGGGTCTACTCTGAGAACAGTGTTAGTGGTGGCTGGTTCCAGAGGGTCTACTCTGAGAACAGTGTTAGTGGTGGCTGGTTCCAGAGGGTTTACTCTGAGAACAGTGTTAGTGGTGGCTGGTTCCAGAGGTACTGGTCTACTCTGAGAACAGTGTTAGTGGTGGCTGGTTCCAGAGGGTCTACTCTGAGAACAGTGTTAGTGGTGGCTGGTTCCAGAGGGTCTACTCTGAGAACAGAGTTAGTTGTGGCTGGTTCTAGAGGTACTGGTCTACTCTGAGAACAGTGTTAGTGGTGACTGGTTCCAGAGGTACTGGTCTACTCTGAGAACAGTGTTAGTGGTGGCTGGTTCCAGAGGGTCTACTCTGAGAACAGTGTTAGTGGTGGCTGGTTCCAGAGGTCCTGGTCTACTCTGAGAACAGTGTTAGTGGTGGCTGGTTCAAGAGGTACTGGTCTACTCTGAGAACAGTGTTAGTGGTGGCTGGTTCCAGAGGGTCTACTCTGAGAACAGTGTTAGTGGTGGCTGGTTCCAGAGGTCCTGGTCTACTCTGAGAACAGTGTTAGTGGTGGCTGGTTCCAGAGGTCCTGGTCTACTCTGAGAACAGTGTTAGTGTTGGCTGGTTCTAGAGGGTCTACTCTGAGAACAGTGTTAGTGGTTGCTGGTTCCAGAGGTCCTGTTCTACTCTGAGAACAGTGTTAGTGGTGGCTGGTTCCAGAGGGTCTACTCTGAGAACAGTGTTAGTGGTGGCTGGTTCCAGAGGTCCTGGTCTACTCTGAGAACAGTGTTAGTGGTGGCTGGTTCCAGAGGTACTGGTCTACTCTGAGAACAGTGTTAGTGGTGACTGGTTCCAGAGGTACTGGTCTACTCTGAGAACAGTGTTAGTGGTGGCTGGGTCTAGAGGTCCTGGTCTACTCTGAGAACAGTGTTAGTGGTGGCTGGTTCCAGAGGTCCTGGTCTACTCTGAGAACAGTGTTAGTGGTGGCTGCTTCCAAAGGGTCTACTCTGAGAACAGTTTTAGTGGTGGCTGGTTCTAGAGGGTTTACTCTGAGAACAGTGTTAGTGGTGGCTGGTTCCAGTGGTCCTGGTCTACTCTGAGAACAGTGTTAGTGGTGGCTGGTTCCAGAGGTACTGGTCTACTCTGAGAACAGTGTTAGTGGTGGCTGGTTCTAGAGGTACTGGTCTACTCTGAGAACAGTGTTAGTGGTGGCTGGTTCCAGAGGGTCTACTCTGAGAACAGTGTTAGTGGTGGCTGGTTCCAGAGGTCCTGGTCTACTCTGAGAACAGTGTTAGTGGTGGCTGGTTCTAGAGGTACTGGTCTACTCTGAGAACAGTGTTAGTGGTGGCTGGTTCCAGAGGGTCTACTCTGAGAACAGTGTTAGTGGTGGCTGGTTCCAGAGGTCCTGGTCTACTCTGAGAACAGTGTTAGTGGTGGCTGGTTCCAGAGGTCCTGGTCTACTCTGAGAACAGTGTTAGTGGTGGCTGGTTCTAGAGGGTCTACTCTGAGAACAGTGTTAGTGGTTGCTGGTTCCAGAGGTCCTGGTCTACTCTGAGAACAGTGTTAGTGGTGGCTGGTTCCAGAGGGTCTACTCTGAGAACAGTGTTAGTGGTGGCTGGTTCCAGAGGTCCTGGTCTACTCTGAGAACAGTTTTAGTGGTGGCTGGTTCCAGAGGTACTGGTCTACTCTGAGAACAGTGTTAGTGGTGGCTGGTTCCAGAGGTACTGGTCTACTCTGAGAACAGTGTTAGTGGTGGCTGGTTCTAGAGGGTCTACTCTGAGAACAGTGTTAGTGGTGGCTGGTTCCAGAGGGTCTACTCTGAGAACAGTGTTAGTGGTTGCTGGTTCCAGAGGGTTTACTCTGAGAACAGTGTTAGTGGTGGCTGGTTCCAAAGGTACTGGTCTACTCTGAGAACAGTGTTAGTGGTGGCTGGTTCCAGAGGGTCTACTCTGAGAACAGTGTTAGTGGTGGCTGGTTCCAGAGGTCCTGGTCTACTCTGAGAACAGTGTTAGTGGTGGCTGGTTCCAGAGGTACTGGTCTACTCTGAGAACAGTGTTAGTGGTGGCTGGTTCCAGAGGTACTGGTCTACTCTGAGAACAGTGTTAGTGGTGGCTGGTTCTAGAGGGTCTACTCTGAGAACAGTGTTAGTGGTGGCTGGTTCCAGAGGGTCTACTCTGAGAACAGTGTTAGTGGTTGCTGGTTCCAGAGGGTTTACTCTGAGAACAGTGTTAGTGGTGGCTGGTTCCAAAGGTACTGGTCTACTCTGAGAACAGTGTTAGTGGTGGCTGGTTCCAGAGGGTCTACTCTGAGAACAGTGTTAGTGGTGGCTGGTTCCAGAGGGTCTACTCTGAGAACAGAGTTAGTTGTGGCTGGTTCTAGAGGTACTGGTCTACTCTGAGAACAGTGTTAGTGGTGGCTGGTTTCAGAGGTACTGGTCTACTCTGAGAACAGTGTTAGTGGTGGCTGGTTCCAGAGGGTCTACTCTGAGAAAAGTGTTAGTGGTGGCTGGTTCTAGAGGGTTTACTCTGAGAACAGTGTTAGTGGTGGCTGGTTCCAGAGGTACTGGTCTACTCTGAGAATAGTGTTAGTGGTGAATGGTTCCAGAGGGTCTACTCTGAGAACAGTGTTAGGGGTGGCTGGTTCCAGAGGTCCTGGTCTACTCTGAGAACAGTGTTAGTGGTGGCTGGTTCTAGAGGGTCTACTCTGAGAACAGTGTTAGTGGTGGCTGGTTCCAGAGGTACTGGTCTACTCTGAGAACAGTGTTAGTGGTGGCTGGTTCCAGAGGTCCTGGTCTACTCTGAGAACAGTGTTAGTGGTGGCTGGTTCCAGAGGTACTGGTCTACTCTGAGAACAGTGTTAGTGGTGGCTGGTTCTAGAGGGTCTACTCTGAGAACAGTGTTAGTGGTGGCTGGTTCCAGAGGTTCTGGTCTACTCTGAGAACAGTGTTAGTGGTGGCTGGTTCCAGAGGTACTGGTCTACTCTGAGAACAGTGTTAGTGGTGGCTGGTTCTAGAGGGTCTACTCTGAGAACAGTGTTAGTGGTGGCTGGTTCCAGAGGGTCTACTCTGAGAACAGTGTTAGTGGTGGCTGGTTCCAGAGGGTTTACTCTGAGAACAGTGTTAGTGGTGGCTGGTTCCAGAGGTACTGGTCTACTCTGAGAACAGTGTTAGTGGTGGCTGGTTCCAGAGGGTCTACTCTGAGAACAGTGTTAGTGGTGGCTGGTTCCAGAGGGTCTACTCTGAGAACAGAGTTAGTTGTGGCTGGTTCTAGAGGTACTGGTCTACTCTGAGAACAGTGTTAGTGGTGACTGGTTCCAGAGGTACTGGTCTACTCTGAGAACAGTGTTAGTGGTGGCTGGTTCCAGAGGGTCTACTCTGAGAACAGTGTTAGTGGTGGCTGGTTCCAGAGGTCCTGGTCTACTCTGAGAACAGTGTTAGTGGTGGCTGGTTCAAGAGGTACTGGTCTACTCTGAGAACAGTGTTAGTGGTGGCTGGTTCCAGAGGGTCTACTCTGAGAACAGTGTTAGTGGTGGCTGGTTCCAGAGGTCCTGGTCTACTCTGAGAACAGTGTTAGTGGTGGCTGGTTCCAGAGGTCCTGGTCTACTCTGAGAACAGTGTTAGTGTTGGCTGGTTCTAGAGGGTCTACTCTGAGAACAGTGTTAGTGGTTGCTGGTTCCAGAGGTCCTGGTCTACTCTGAGAACAGTGTTAGTGGTGGCTGGTTCCAGAGGGTCTACTCTGAGAACAGTGTTAGTGGTGGCTGGTTCCAGAGGTCCTGGTCTACTCTGAGAACAGTGTTAGTGGTGGCTGGTTCCAGAGGTACTGGTCTACTCTGAGAACAGTGTTAGTGGTGGCTGGCTCCAGAGGTACTGGTCTACTCTGAGAACAGTGTTAGTGGTGGCTGGTTCTAGAGGTCCTGGTCTACTCTGAGAACAGTGTTAGTGGTGGCTGGTTCCAGAGGTCCTGGTCTACTCTGAGAACAGTGTTAGTGGTGGCTGCTTCCAGAGGGTCTACTCTGAGAACAGTGTTAGTGGTGGCTGGTTCTAGAGGGTTTACTCTGAGAACAGTGTTAGTGGTGGCTGGTTCCAGTGGTCCTGGTCTACTCTGAGAACAGTGTTAGTGGTGGCTGGTTCCAGAGGTACTGGTCTACTCTGAGAACAGTGTTAGTGGTGACTGGTTCTAGAGGTACTGGTCTACTCTGAGAACAGTGTTAGTGGTGGCTGGTTCCAGAGGGTCTACTCTGAGAACAGTGTTAGTGGTGGCTGGTTCCAGAGGTCCTGGTCTACTCTGAGAACAGTGTTAGTGGTGGCTGGTTCTAGAGGTACTGGTCTACTCTGAGAACAGTGTTAGTGGTGGCTGGTTCCAGAGGGTCTACTCTGAGAACAGTGTTAGTGGTGGCTGGTTCCAGAGGTCCTGGTCTACTCTGAGAACAGTGTTAGTGGTGGCTGGTTCCAGAGGTCCTGGTCTACTCTGAGAACAGTGTTAGTGGTGGCTGGTTCTAGAGGGTCTACTCTGAGAACAGTGTTAGTGGTTGCTGGTTCCAGAGGTCCTGGTCTACTCTGAGAACAGTGTTAGTGGTGGCTGGTTCCAGAGGGTCTACTCTGAGAACAGTGTTAGTGGTGGCTGGTTCCAGAGGTCCTGGTCTACTCTGAGAACAGTGTTAGTGGTGGCTGGTTCCAGAGGTACTGGTCTACTCTGAGAACAGTGTTAGTGGTGGCTGGTTCCAGAGGTACTGGTCTACTCTGAGAACAGTGTTAGTGGTGGCTGGTTCTAGAGGGTCTACTCTGAGAACAGTGTTAGTGGTGGCTGGTTCCAGAGGGTCTACTCTGAGAACAGTGTTAGTGGTTGCTGGTTCCAGAGGGTTTACTCTGAGAACAGTGTTAGTGGTGGCTGGTTCCAAAGGTACTGGTCTACTCTGAGAACAGTGTTAGTGGTGGCTGGTTCCAGAGGGTCTACTCTGAGAACAGTGTTAGTGGTGGCTGGTTCCAGAGGGTCTACTCTGAGAACAGAGTTAGTTGTGGCTGGTTCTAGAGGTACTGGTCTACTCTGAGAACAGTGTTAGTGGTGGCTGGTTTCAGAGGTACTGGTCTACTCTGAGAACAGTGTTAGTGGTGGCTGGTTCCAGAGGGTCTACTCTGAGAAAAGTGTTAGTGGTGGCTGGTTCTAGAGGGTTTACTCTGAGAACAGTGTTAGTGGTGGCTGGTTCCAGAGGTACTGGTCTACTCTGAGAACAGTGTTAGTGGTGACTGGTTCCAGAGGGTCTACTCTGAGAACAGTGTTAATGGTGGCTGGTTCCAGAGGTCCTGGTCTACTCTGAGAACAGTGTTAGTGGTGGCTGGTTCTAGAGGGTCTACTCTGAGAACAGTGTTAGTGGTGGCTGGTTCCAGAGGTACTGGTCTACTCTGAGAACAGTGTTAGTGGTGGCTGGTTCCAGAGGTCCTGGTCTACTCTGAGAACAGTGTTAGTGGTGGCTGGTTCCAGAGGTACTGGTCTACTCTGAGAACAGTGTTAGTGGTGGCTGGTTCTAGAGGGTCTACTCTGAGAACAGTGTTAGTGGTGGCTGGTTCCAGAGGTTCTGGTCTACTCTGAGAACAGTGTTAGTGGTGGCTGGTTCCAGAGGTACTGGTCTACTCTGAGAACAGTGTTAGTGGTGGCTGGTTCTAGAGGGTCTACTCTGAGAACAGTGTTAGTGGTGGCTGGTTCCAGAGGGTCTACTCTGAGAACAGTGTTAGTGGTGGCTGGTTCCAGAGGGTTTACTCTGAGAACAGTGTTAGTGGTGGCTGGTTCCAGAGGTACTGGTCTACTCTGAGAACAGTGTTAGTGGTGGCTGGTTCCAGAGGGTCTACTCTGAGAACTGTGTTAGTGGTGGCTGGTTCCAGAGGGTCTACTCTGAGAACAGAGTTAGTTGTGGCTGGTTCTAGAGGTACTGGTCTACTCTGAGAACAGTGTTAGTGGTGACTGGTTACAGAGGTACTGGTCTACTCTGAGAACAGTGTTAGTGGTGGCTGGTTCCAGAGGGTCTACTCTGAGAACAGTGTTAGTGGTGGCTGGTTCCAGAGGTCCTGGTCTACTCTGAGAACAGTTATAGTGGTGGCTGGTTCTAGAGGTACTGGTCTACTCTGAGAACAGTGTTAGTGGTGGCTGGTTCCAGAGGGTCTACTCTGAGAACAGTGTTAGTGGTGGCTGGTTCCAGAGGTCCTGGTCTACTCTGAGAACAGTGTTAGTGGTGGCTGGTTCCAGAGGTCCTGGTCTACTCTGAGAACAGTGTTAGTGGTGGCTGGTTCTAGAGGGTCTACTCTGAGAACAGTGTTAGTGGTTGCTGGTTCCAGAGGTCCTGGTCTACTCTGAGAACAGTGTTAGTGGTGGCTGGTTCCAGAGGGTCTACTCTGAGAACAGTGTTAGTGGTGGCTGGTTCCAGAGGTCCTGGTCTACTCTGAGAACAGTGTTAGTGGTGGCTGGTTCCAGAGGTACTGGTCTACTCTGAGAACAGTTTTAGTGGTGGCTGGTTCCAGAGGTACTGGTCTACTCTGAGAACAGTGTTAGTGGTGGCTGGTTCCAGAGGTACTGGTCTACTCTGAGAACAGTGTTAGTGGTGGCTGGTTCTAGAGGGTCTACTCTGAGAACAGTGTTAGTGGTGGCTGGTTCCAGAGGGTCTACTCTGAGAACAGTGTTAGTGGTTGCTGGTTCCAGAGGGTTTACTCTGAGAACAGTGTTAGTGGTGGCTGGTTCCAAAGGTACTGGTCTACTCTGAGAACAGTGTTAGTGGTGGCTGGTTCCAGAGGGTCTACTCTGAGAACAGTGTTAGTGGTGGCTGGTTCCAGAGGGTCTACTCTGAGAACAGAGTTAGTTGTGGCTGGTTCTAGAGGTACTGGTCTACTCTGAGAACAGTGTTAGTGGTGGCTGGTTTCAGAGGTACTGGTCTACTCTGAGAACAGTGTTAGTGGTGGCTGGTTCCAGAGGGTCTACTCTGAGAAAAGTGTTAGTGGTGGCTGGTTCTAGAGGGTTTACTCTGAGAACAGTGTTAGTGGTGGCTGGTTCCAGAGGTACTGGTCTACTCTGAGAACAGTGTTAGTGGTGACTGGTTCCAGAGGGTCTACTCTGAGAACAGTGTTAATGGTGGCTGGTTCCAGAGGTCCTGGTCTACTCTGAGAACAGTGTTAGTGGTGGCTGGTTCTAGAGGGTCTACTCTGAGAACAGTGTTAGTGGTGGCTGGTTCCAGAGGTACTGGTCTACTCTGAGAACAGTGTTAGTGGTGGCTGGTTCCAGAGGTCCTGGTCTACTCTGAGAACAGTGTTAGTGGTGGCTGGTTCCAGAGGTACTGGTCTACTCTGAGAACAGTGTTAGTGGTGGCTGGTTCTAGAGGGTCTACTCTGAGAACAGTGTTAGTGGTGGCTGGTTCCAGAGGTTCTGGTCTACTCTGAGAACAGTGTTAGTGGTGGCTGGTTCCAGAGGTACTGGTCTACTCTGAGAACAGTGTTAGTGGTGGCTGGTTCTAGAGGGTCTACTCTGAGAACAGTGTTAGTGGTGGCTGGTTCCAGAGGGTCTACTCTGAGAACAGTGTTAGTGGTGGCTGGTTCCAGAGGGTTTACTCTGAGAACAGTGTTAGTGGTGGCTGGTTCCAGAGGTACTGGTCTACTCTGAGAACAGTGTTAGTGGTGGCTGGTTCCAGAGGGTCTACTCTGAGAACTGTGTTAGTGGTGGCTGGTTCCAGAGGGTCTACTCTGAGAACAGAGTTAGTTGTGGCTGGTTCTAGAGGTACTGGTCTACTCTGAGAACAGTGTTAGTGGTGACTGGTTACAGAGGTACTGGTCTACTCTGAGAACAGTGTTAGTGGTGGCTGGTTCCAGAGGGTCTACTCTGAGAACAGTGTTAGTGGTGGCTGGTTCCAGAGGTCCTGGTCTACTCTGAGAACAGTTATAGTGGTGGCTGGTTCTAGAGGTACTGGTCTACTCTGAGAACAGTGTTAGTGGTGGCTGGTTCCAGAGGGTCTACTCTGAGAACAGTGTTAGTGGTGGCTGGTTCCAGAGGTCCTGGTCTACTCTGAGAACAGTGTTAGTGGTGGCTGGTTCCAGAGGTCCTGGTCTACTCTGAGAACAGTGTTAGTGGTGGCTGGTTCTAGAGGGTCTACTCTGAGAACAGTGTTAGTGGTTGCTGGTTCCAGAGGTCCTGGTCTACTCTGAGAACAGTGTTAGTGGTGGCTGGTTCCAGAGGGTCTACTCTGAGAACAGTGTTAGTGGTGGCTGGTTCCAGAGGTCCTGGTCTACTCTGAGAACAGTGTTAGTGGTGGCTGGTTCCAGAGGTACTGGTCTACTCTGAGAACAGTTAGTGGTGGCTGGTTCCAGAGGTACTGGTCTACTCTGAGAACAGTGTTAGTGGTGGCTGGTTCTAGAGGTCCTGGTCTACTCTGAGAACAGTGTTAGTGGTGGCTGGTTCCAGAGGTCCTGGTCTACTCTGAGAACAGTGTTAGTGGTGGCTGCTTCCAGAGGGTCTACTCTGAGAACAGTGTTAGTGGTGGCTGGTTCTAGAGGGTTTACTCTGAGAACAGTGTTAGTGGTGGCTGGTTCCAGTGGTCCTGGTCTACTCTGAGAACAGTGTTAGTGGTGGCTGGTTCCAGAGGTACTGGTCTACTCTGAGAACAGTGTTAGTGGTGGCTGGTTCTAGAGGTACTGGTCTACTCTGAGAACAGTGTTAGTGGTGGCTGGTTCCAGAGGTACTGGTCTACTCTGAGAACAGTGTTAGTGGTGGCTGGTTCCAGAGGTACTGGTCTACTCTGAGAACAATGAAGTGGTGGCTGGTTCCAGAGGGTCTACTCTGAGAACAGTGTTAGTCGTGGCTGGTTCCAGAGGTACTGGTCTACTCTGAGAACAGTGTTAGTGGTGGCTGGTTCCAGAGGTACTGGTCTACTCTGAGAACAGTGTTAGTGGTGGCTGGTTCCAGAGGTACTGGTCTACTCTGAGAACAGTGTTAGTGGTGGCTGGTTCTAGAGGGTCTACTCTGAGAACAGTGTTAGTGGTGGCTGGTTCCAGAGGTCCTGGTCTACTCTGAGAACAGTGTTAGTGGTGGCTGGTTCCAGAGGTACTGGTCTACTCTGAGAACAGTGTTAGTGGTGGCTGGTTCCAGAGGTACTGGTCTACTCTGAGAACAGTGTTAGTGGTGGCTGGTTCCAGTGGTCCTGGTCTACTCTGAGAACAGTGTTAGTGGTGGCTGGTTCCAGAGGTACTGGTCTACTCTGAGAACAGTGTTAGTGGTGGCTGGTTCTAGAGGTACTGGTCTACTCTGAGAACAGTGTTAGTGGTGGCTGGTTCCAGAGGTACTGGTCTACTCTGAGAACAGTGTTAGTGGTGGCTGGTTCCAGAGGTACTGGTCTACTCTGAGAACAATGAAGTGGTGGCTGGTTCCAGAGGGTCTACTCTGAGAACAGTGTTAGTCGTGGCTGGTTCCAGAGGTACTGGTCTACTCTGAGAACAGTGTTAGTGGTGGCTGGTTCCAGAGGTACTGGTCTACTCTGAGAACAGTGTTAGTGGTGGCTGGTTCCAGAGGTACTGGTCTACTCTGAGAACAGTGTTAGTGGTGGCTGGTTCTAGAGGGTCTACTCTGAGAACAGTGTTAGTGGTGGCTGGTTCCAGAGGTCCTGGTCTACTCTGAGAACAGTGTTAGTGGTGGCTGGTTCCAGAGGTACTGGTCTACTCTGAGAACAGTGTTAGTGGTGGCTGGTTCCAGAGGTACTGGTCTACTCTGAGAACAATGAAGTGGTGGCTGGTTCCAGAGGGTCTACTCTGAGAACAGTGTTAGTCGTGGCTGGTTCCAGAGGTACTGGTCTACTCTGAGAACAGTGTTAGTGGTGGCTGGTTCCAGAGGTACTGGTCTACTCTGAGAACAGTGTTAGTGGTGGCTGGTTCCAGAGGTACTGGTCTACTCTGAGAACAGTGTTAGTGGTGGCTGGTTCTAGAGGGTCTACTCTGAGAACAGTGTTAGTGGTGGCTGGTTCCAGAGGTCCTGGTCTACTCTGAGAACAGTGTTAGTGGTGGCTGGTTCCAGAGGTACTGGTCTACTCTGAGAACAGTGTTAGTGGTGGCTGGTTCCAGAGGTCCTGGTCTACTCTGAGAACAGTGTTAGTGGTGGCTGGTTCCAGAGGGTCTACTCTGAGAACAGTGTTAGTGGTGGCTGGTTCCAGAGGTACTGGTCTACTCTGAGAACAGTGTTAGTGGTGGCTGGTTCCAGAGGTACTGGTCTACTCTGAGAACAGTGTTAGTGGTGGCTGGTTCTAGAGGGTCTACTCTGAGAACAGTGTTAGTGGTGGCTGGTTCCAGAGGTCCTGGTCTACTCTGAGAACAGTGTTAGTGGTGGCTGGTTCCAGAGGGTCTACTCTGAGAACAGTGTTAGTGGTGGCTGGTTCCAGAGGGTCTACTCTGAGAACAGTGTTAGTGGTGGCTGGTTCCAGAGGTACTGGTCTACTCTGAGAACAGTGTTAGTGGTGGCTGGTTCTAGAGGGTCTACTCTGAGAACAGTGTTAGTGGTGGCTGGTTCCAGAGGTCCTGGTCTACTCTGAGAACAGTGTTAGTGGTGGCTGGTTCCAGAGGGTCTACTCTGAGAACAGTGTTAGTGGTGGCTGGTTCCAGAGGGTCTACTCTGAGAACAGTGTTAGTGGTGGATGGTTCTAGAGGGTCTACTCTGAGAACAGTGTTAGTGGTGGCTGGTTCCAGAGGTCCTGGTCTACTCTGAGAACAGTGTTAGTGGTGGCTGGTTCCAGAGGGTTTACTCTGAGAACAGTGTTAGTGGTGGCTGGTTCCAGAGATCCTGGTCTACTCTGAGAACAGTGTTAGTGGTGGCTGGTTCCAGAGGGTCTACTCTGAGAACAGTGTTAGTGGTGGCTGGTTCCAGAGGTACTGGTCTACTCTGAGAACAGTGTTAGTGGTGGCTGGTTCTAGAGGGTCTACTCTGAGAACAGTGTTAGTGGTGGCTGGTTCCAGAGGTCCTGGTCTACTCTGAGAACAGTGTTAGTGGTGGCTGGTTCCAGAGGGTCTACTCTGAGAACAGTGTTAGTGGTGGCTGGTTCCAGAGGGTCTACTCTGAGAACAGTGTTAGTGGTGGCTGGTTCCAGAGGTCCTGGTCTACTCTGAGAACAGTGTTAGTGGTGGCTGGTTCCAGAGGAACTGGTCTACTCTGAGAACAGTGTTAGTGGTGGCTGGTTCTAGAGGGTCTACTCTGAGAACAGTGTTAGTGGTGGCTGGTTCCAGAGGGTCTACTCTGAGAACAGTGCTAGTGGTGGCTGGTTCCAGAGGTACTGGTCTACTCTGAGAACAGTGTTAGTGGTGGCTGGTTCTAGAGGGTTTACTCTGAGAACAGTGTTAGTGGTGGCTGGTTCCAGTGGTCCTGGTCTACTCTGAGAACAGTGTTAGTGGTGGCTGGTTCCAGAGGTACTGGTCTACTCTGAGAACAGTGTTAGTGGTGGCTGGTTCTAGAGGTACTGGTCTACTCTGAGAACAGTGTTAGTGGTGGCTGGTTCCAGAGGTACTGGTCTACTCTGAGAACAGTGTTAGTGGTGGCTGGTTCCAGAGGTACTGGTCTACTCTGAGAACAATGAAGTGGTGGCTGGTTCCAGAGGGTCTACTCTGAGAACAGTGTTAGTCGTGGCTGGTTCCAGAGGTACTGGTCTACTCTGAGAACAGTGTTAGTGGTGGCTGGTTCCAGAGGTACTGGTCTACTCTGAGAACAGTGTTAGTGGTGGCTGGTTCCAGAGGTACTGGTCTACTCTGAGAACAGTGTTAGTGGTGGCTGGTTCTAGAGGGTCTACTCTGAGAACAGTGTTAGTGGTGGCTGGTTCCAGAGGTCCTGGTCTACTCTGAGAACAGTGTTAGTGGTGGCTGGTTCCAGAGGTACTGGTCTACTCTGAGAACAGTGTTAGTGGTGGCTGGTTCCAGAGGTACTGGTCTACTCTGAGAACAATGAAGTGGTGGCTGGTTCCAGAGGGTCTACTCTGAGAACAGTGTTAGTGGTGGCTGGTTCCAGAGGTACTGGTCTACTCTGAGAACAGTGTTAGTGGTGGCTGGTTCCAGAGGTACTGGTCTACTCTGAGAACAGTGTTAGTGGTGGCTGGTTCTAGAGGGTCTACTCTGAGAACAGTGTTAGTGGTGGCTGGTTCCAGAGGTCCTGGTCTACTCTGAGAACAGTGTTAGTGGTGGCTGGTTCCAGAGGTACTGGTCTACTCTGAGAACAGTGTTAGTGGTGGCTGGTTCCAGAGGTACTGGTCTACTCTGAGAACAATGAAGTGGTGGCTGGTTCCAGTCAGAGGTACGTTGACATCAGATGCGGCTTATGGTAGAGAAATCAACATTCAATTCTCTGGCAACAGCTCTGGTGGACATTCCTGCAGTCAACATGCCAATTGAACGCTCCCTCAAAACTTGAGGCATCTGTGGCATTGTGTTGTGTGGTAAAACTGGACATTTTAGAGTGGCCTTTAATTGTCCCCATCACAAGCTGCACCTGTGTAATCATCCTACTGTTTAATCATCTTCTCGAGATGCCACACCTGTCAGGTGGATGGATTATCTTGCCAATGGAGAAATGCTCACTAACAGGGATGTAAACAAATTTGTGCACAAATATTGAGAGAAATAACCTTAATGTGCATACAGCACATTTCTGGAATCATTTATTTCAGCTCATGAAACATGGGATCAACACTTAACATGTTGTGTTTACATTTTGTTCAGTGTGATTTGCAGAATATTAGTTGTAAAAATACCCTTTTGCTGTTGAGATGCATTACTTTTAAAAATTGTACACTGTCTCTTTAAAACCATCAGGTTTATGATGACCACATGCAAGACTTCGGTCATTCATTGTTGTGATCATTGACCTCCTGAAGGATCCCTTTTTCCTTTCTTTCCGTGCTCCCAGATGTTCGGATATACTGGGGAAAGTTACCATGTTGTTAGCTAGCTAATTAGGATATACTGGGGAAAGTTACCATGTTGTTAGCTAGCTAATTAGGATATACTGGGGAAAGTTACCATGTTGTTAGCTAGCTAATTAGGATATACTGGGGAAAGTTACTATGTTGTTAGCTAGCTAATTAGGATATACTGGGGAAAGTTACCATGTTGTTAGCTAGCTAATTAGGATATACTGGGGAAAGTTACCATGTTGTTAGCTAGCTATTTAGGATATACTGGGGAAAGTTACCATGTTGTTAGCTAGCTAATTAGTCTAGCTAATTAGGATATACTGGGGAAAGTTACCATGTTGTTAGCTAGCTAATTAGGATATACTGAGGAAAGTTACCATGTTGTTAGCTAGCTAATTAGGATATACTGAGGAAAGTTACCATGTTGTTAGCTAGCTAATGAGGATATACTGGGGAAAGTTACCATGTTGTTAGCTAGCTAATTAGTCTAGCTAATTAGGATATACTGGGGAAAGTTACCATGTTGTTAGCTAGCTATTTAGGATATACTGGGGAAAGTTACCATGTTGTTAGCTAACTAATGAGGATATACTGGGGAAAGTTACCATGTTGTTTGCTAACTAATGAGGATATACTGGGGAAAGTTACCATGTTGTTAGCTAGCTAATTAGGATATACTGGGGAAAGTTACCATGTTGTTAGCTAGCTAATTAGGATATACTGAGGAAAGTTACCATGTTGTTAGCTTGCTAATTAGGATATACTGGGGATATACTGGGTCAATGGAATTGTCCATAGAGCTCTGAGACAGGATTGTGTCGAGGCACAGATCTGGGGAAGGGTACCAAAACAGAGGTTTAAAGTTCCTCTATGAAGATGGGAGAACCTTCCAGAAGGACAACCATCTATGCAGCACTCCACCAATCAGGGCTTTATGGTAGAGTGGCCAGATGGAAGCCACTCCTCAGCAAAAGGCACATCAAAGCCCGCTTGGAGTTTGCCGAAAGGCACCTAAAGACTCTCAGACCATGAGAAACAAGATTCAATCTGATGAAACCAAGATTTAACTCTTCGGCCTGAATACCAACTGTCACATCTGGAGGAAACCTGACACCATCCCTAAGGTGAAGCATTGTGGTGGCAGCATCATGCTGTGGGGATGTTTTTGAGTGGCAGGGACTGGGAGACGAGGGAAAGATGAACAGAGCAAAGTACAGAGAGATCCGAGATGAAAACCTGCTCCAGAGAGCTCAGCACCTCAGACTGGGGCGAAGGTTCACCTTCCAACAGGACAACAACACTGAGCACACAGCCAAGGCAACGCAGGAGCCCGAGCTGGAGTGGCTTCGGAACAAGTCTCTGAATGTCCTTGAGTGGCCCAGCCAGAGCACGGACTTGAACCCGATCGAACGTCTCTGAGACCTGAAAATAGCTGTGCAGCGACATTCCACATCAACCTAATAGAGCTTGAGAGGATCTGCAGATAAGAACGAGAGAAACTGACCAAATACAGGTGTGCCAAGTTTGTAGCGTCATACACAAGAAGACTTGAGATTGTAATCGCTGCCAAAGGTGCTTCAACAAAGTACTGAGTAAAGGGTCTGAATACTTATGTAAATGTGATATTTAATTTTTTATTTTTAATACATTTGCAAAAATGTCTAAACCTGTTTTTGCTTTGTCATTATATGGTATTGTGATGTCATTATATGGTATTGTGATGTCATTATATGGTATTGTGATGTCATTATATGGTATTGTGATGTCATTATATGGTATTGTGTGTAGATTGATGAGGGGGAAAACTATTTAACCAATTTTAGAATAAGTCTGTAAAGTAACAAAATGTGGAAAAAGTCAAGGGGTCTAAATACTTTTCCCGAAAGCACTTTAGCGACCAAATTGGTCGTTTAGAGCCCTGGCACCATCAATTTCAAATGTACAGGGGACAGATTGGAGAGGCAGCAAGTCTTAAACCTTAAGATGAG
Source organism: Salvelinus fontinalis (assembly GCF_029448725.1). Lineage (NCBI taxonomy): Eukaryota > Metazoa > Chordata > Actinopteri > Salmoniformes > Salmonidae > Salvelinus > Salvelinus fontinalis. Next base: position 45,662,857 of record NC_074674.1, on the reverse strand, counting down.
TGAAGCATTTAGCTATGTGCTTTTGGTGTGTTTTACCGTGTAGTCGCTGCCAGTTTGGAAGCCTTTGTGAAGGCTTCTAGAAGTCCAAGTGAAACACTTTACCTAGCAGCCAACATGCTTTCACCAATCCCATATACCGTAATTACAGTAAAATACTGTGAATACAAACCCTTCCCACTCAATAAATGTTATTCATTCATTGCTATTACGGTAGCATTGATATCTTTACAGTACAATACAATCAATGTTACGGTATTAAAGGGATATTTCAGGATTTTGGCAGTGTGCCAACATTCTAAAATAACCACTTCCTTATAGGTACACTGTCAAGGGGTTACATGAATTTGACATTAGCTTACAGGCAGCTCGGTGGCAAGTAAAATTATGTATTTCATATTACAGTACACCTATCATAATATAAACAAAGTAAGTACTGTGAATTATAAGTACTGTGTAAGCACTTATCAAAGTAAGTACTGTGAATTGACAGACACTCACGTACTTCACCAGAGACAGTTTTCTCTACTAAGCAACGAGTCGGAGTCAGAGCCTGAGTCTTCTCAGGTCTCTCATCTACCCGTTACGGGGTCTGAGTCTTCTCAGGTCTCTGCTCCACCCGTTACGGGGTCTGAGTCTTCTCAGGTCTCTGCTCCACCCGTTACGGGGTCTGAGTCTTCTCAGGTCTCTCATCTACCCGTTACGGGGTCTGAGTCTTCTCAGGTCTCTCATCTACCCGTTACGGGGTCTGAGTCTTCTCAGGTCTCTCCTCCACCCGTTACGGGGTCTGAGTCTTCTCAGGTCTCTCCTCCACCCGTTACGGGGTCAGAGCCTTCTCAGGTCTCTGCTCCACCCGTTACGGGATCTGAGTCTTCTCAGGTCTCTCCTCCACCCGTTACGGGGTCAGAGCCTTCTCAGGTCTCTGCTCCACCCGTTACGGGATCTGAGTCTTCTCAGGTCTCTGCTCCACCCGTTACGGGGTCTAAGCCTTCTCAGGTCTCTGCTCCACCCGTTACAGGGTCTAAGCCTTCTCAGGTTGCTCCTCCACCCGTTACAGGGTCTGAGCCTTCTCAGGTTGCTCCTCCACCCGTTACAGGGTCTGAGCCTTCTCAGGTTGCTCCTCCACCCGTTACAGGGTCTGAGCCTTCTCAGGTCTCTCCTCTACCCGTTACGGGGTCTGAGCCTTCTCTGGTCTCTGCTCCACCCGTTACGGGGTCTGAGTCTTCTCAGGTCTCTGCTCCACCCGATACAGGGTCTGAGTCTTCTCAGGTCTCTCCTCCACCCGTTACAGGGTCTGAGTCTTCTCAGGTCTCTCCTCCACCCGTTACGGGGTCTGAGTCTTCTCAGGTCTCTCCTCCACTCGTTACGGGGTCTGAGCCTTCTCAGGTTGCTCCTCCACCCGTTACGGGGTCTGAGCTTTCTCTGGTCTCTCCTCCACCCGTTACGGGGTCTGAGCCTCCCCAGGTCTCTCCTCCACCCGTTACGGGGTCTGAGCCTTCTCAGGTCTCTGCTCCACCCGTTACGGGGTCTGAGCCTCCCCAGGTCTCTCCTCCACGGGGTCTGAGCCTTCTCAGGTTGCTCCTCCACCCGTTACGGGGTCTGAGCCTTCTCAGGTTGCTCCTCCACCCGTTACGGGGTCTGAGTCTTCTCAGGTCTCTCCTCCACCCGTTACGGGGTCTGAGCCTTCTCAGGTTGCTCCTCCACCCGTTACGGGGTCTGAGCCATCGAAGCCTCCCACCATTAGTTCTGACAAACTGAAAACCCATAATAATCTGAAGATGGTGCTGGCTCAGGCTAAAACTGGCGAGTGTAGATTGGATATTGTTATCCACGTCGGCACCGACAATCTTAGGAAGAATCAGTCAAAGGTCACCGAGCGTAACTTCAGCGTGTAACTTAACTAGAAAGATTTCTCGGTATTGAGTAATTGTCTCCGGCCTGCTGAGGAGTGACGGACTCCATTCTAGCTGGAGGGGTGCTCTCATCTTATCTATCAACATAGATAGGGCTCTAACTCCTCTAGCTCCACAATAAGGGTGCAGGCCAGGCAGCAGGTTGCCAGCTTAGTGGAGTCTGCCACTAGCACAGTCAGTGTAGTCAGCTCAGCTTTCCCCATTGAGACCGTATCTGGGCCTCGATCTAGGTTGGACAAAACTAAACATGGCGGTGTTCGCTTTAGCAGTCTCACTAGAATAAAGACCTCCTTCAATTCCTGTCATTATTGAAAGAGATTGTGATAATCTCACATCTCAAAATAGGGCTACTTAATGTTAGATCCCTCACCTCCAAGGCAGTTATAGTCAATGAACTAATCACTGATCATAATCTTGATGTGATTGGCCTGAATGAAACACAGCTCGAGCCTGATTAATTAGGTCTCTCCAACTGCTTACACTAGTGACCATATCCCGAAAAGGCTAACATTTACGACAGCAAATTTCCGTTTACAAAAGAAAAAGACAGTGTATTTGTCCTTTTTAGCTTTTATTCATGAAATCTATGCAACTCAATCACGTTATATATACGGCCTCCCGTATATGGCCTCCTGGCCTAACTCACAGTGTAACTCACTGAGCTCCCTAAATTCCTGTTGGACCTCATAGTCATGGCAGACAATATTCACATTTTTTGGTGACTTCAAAACTCCACAGACCCACTCCAAAAGGCTTTCGGAGCCATCGTCGACTAAGTGGGTTTTCCCTAATATGTCTCCAAACCTACGCACTACCACAGTCATACCCTGGATCTAGTTTTGTCCCGTGGAATAAATATTTTGAATCTAAATGTTTTTTTTTTACTTTGGAAAGACAGTACCGTGCAATATCGACGAGCCCTGCTGCTCAATCATCCAATTTTTACCAATCCAATTGAGGAGAATAACAACAATCCCACATTTCTGTTTGATACTGTGCAAGGCTAACTAAAAATCCGCATTCCCCAAGAGAGGATGGCCTTACTTTAGCAGTGATGAATTAATGAACTTCTTCAATGAAAGGTTCATGATCGTTAGAAAGCAAATTACTTCTCTTTGAATCTGCATTTTTCTCCAAAACTAAGTTGTCCTGAGTCTGCACAGAACTGCCAGGACCTAGGATCAATGGAGACACTCAAGTTTTTTTATCCTGTATCTCTCGACACATTCACAAAAATAGTCATGGCCTCTAAACCTTCCAGCTGTCTACTGGACCCTATTCCAACTAAACTACTGAAGGTGCTACTTCCTGTACTTGGCCGTCCTATGTTGAACATAATAAATGGCTCCCTATCCTCTCCTGAAAAAGCATTGACCAGAAAAATGTAAAAAAATCTATAGGCCTTTATTGAATCTCCCGTTACTAAAAAAAATAAGCCATGGCAGCAGCTACTCTTCCGGGCAAAATTAAGGCAGTTAGACATTTTTAAAAAATATTACACTAAATTCATTACAGAATTCACATTCACGCAGAAATAAAAATATAATTCATGCCTTACCTTTGACGAGCTTCTGTTGTTGGCACTCCAATATGTCCCATAAACATCACAAATAGTCCTTTTGTTCGATTAATTCCGTCGATATATATCCAAAATGTCCATTTATTTGGCGCGTTTGATCCAGAAAAACACCGGTTCCAACTTGCTCAAACGTGACGACAAAATATCTCAAAGGTTACCAGTAAACTTTGCCAAAAAATGTCAAACTACTTTTGTAATACAACTTTAGGTATTTTTTAACATTAATAATCGATCAAATTGAAGACGGGGGGATATGTGTTCAATACAGGATTAAAACGATATGTAGCATGCTTTCTGGAATAACCTCAACCTATTTCTCATGACTGTTGACATCTAGTGGAAGCCGTAGGAACTGCAAGCAATTCGCTTAGGAATCTGGTTTCCCAATGAAAACTCATTGAAAAGACAGTGACCTCAAAAAAGAAAAATCGGAATGGTTTGTCCTCGGGGTTTCGCCTGCTAAATAAGTTATGTTATACTCACAGACATGATTCAAACAGTTTTAGAAACTTCAGAGTGTTTTCTATCCAAATCTACTAATAATATGCATATCTTATCTCCTGGGGATGAGTAACTGGCAGTTGAATTTGGGTATGCTTTTCATCCAAACGTGAAAATGCTGCCCCTTACCCTAAAGAAGTTAAGTATGCTCCCTCTAATTCTCCCATCTCTCTCTCTGTCTCTCTCCCCTCCCGGAGGACCTGAGCCCTAGAACCATGCGTCAAGTCTACCTGGCCTGATGACTCCTGGCTGTCCACAGTCCACCTGGTCGTGCTGCTGATCCAGTTTCAACTGTTCTGCCTGCGGCTATGGAACCCTGACCTGTTCACCGGATGTGCTACCTTGTCCCGGACCTGGTGTTTTAAATCCTCTCTCTCCCTCTCTGTCTCTCTCTGTCCCTCCCTCTCTCCCTCTCTACCGCACCTGCTGTCTCGACCTGAATACTCGGCTTTGAGAAGCCAACTGACATTTACTCCTGAGGTGCTGACCTGTTGCACCCTATACATCCACTGTGATTATTATTTGACCCTGCTAGTCATCTATGAAATTTTTTACATCTTGAAAAACGATCTGGCCTTAATGACCATGTACTCTTATAATCTACATCCGGCACAGCCAGAAGAGGACTGGCCACCCCTCAGAGCCTGGTTCCTCTTTAGGTTTATTCCTAGGTTCCTGGCTTTGTTGGGAGTTTTTCCTAGCCACTGTGCTTCTACATCTGCATTGCTTGCTTTTTGGGGTTTTAGTATCGTAAAGGGCCTCATTGGGGAAGTAGGTAAAGGGCCTCATTGGGGAAGTAGGTAAAGGGCCTCATTGGGGAAGTAGGTAAAGGGCCTCATTGGGGATCTAAATAAAGGGCCTCATTGGGGATCTAGATAAAGGGCCTCATTGGAGAAGTAGGTAAAGGGCCTCATTGGGGAAGTAGATAAAGGGCCTCATTGGGGAAGTAGAAAAAGGGCCTCATTGGGGAAGTAGGTAAAGGGCCTTATTGGGGATCTAGATAAAGGGCCTCATTGGGGAAGTAGATAAAGGGCCTTATTGGGGAAGTAGGTAAAGGGCCTCATTGGGGATCTAGGTAAAGGGCCTCATTGGGGATCTAGATAAAGGGCCTCATTGGGGATCTAGATAAAGGGCCTCATTGGGGAAGTAGGTAAAGGGCCCCATTAGGGAAGTAGGTAAAGGGCCTCATTCGGGAAGTAGGTAAAGGGCCTCATTGGGGATCTAAATAAAGGGCCTCATTGGGGAAGTAGGTAAAGGGCCTCATTGGGGAAGTAGGTAAAGGGCCTCATTGGGGAAGTAGATAAAGGGCATCATTGGGGAAGTAGGTAAAGGGCCTCATTGGGGAATTAGGTAAAGGGCCTCATTGGGGAAGTAGGTAGAGGGCCTCATTGGGGAAGTAGGTAAAGGGCCTCATTGGGGAAGTAGGTAAAGGGCCTCATTGGGGATCTAGATAAAGGGCCTCATTGGGGATCTAGATAAAGGGCCTCATTGGGGATCTAGATAAAGGGCCTCATTGGGGAAGTAGGTAAAGGGCCTCATTGGGGATCTAGGTAAAGGGCCTCATTGGGGAAGTAGGTAAAGGGCCTCATTGGGGATCTAGATAAAGGGCCTCATTGGGGAAGTAGGTAAAGGGCCTCATTGGGGATCTAGATAAAGGGCCTCATTGGGGATCTAGATAAAGGGCCTCATTGGGGAAGTAGATAAAGGGCCTCATTGGGGAAGTAGGTAAAGGGCCTCATTGGGGAAGTAGGTAAAGGGCCTCATTGGGGAAGTAGATAATTAGTTAATTCCGATGACAGTAGCATTTTGTGTTTTTTACAGTGTAATACAGTACACTGTATTTTACGGTATTTTACTCTGTGTCATTACACAGTACTTGCTTTGATACCATATGTATATTACAGCAGGTGTACTGTAATATGAAATACAGAATAATTGTACATGCCACCAAGCTGTGGGTAAGCTACTGTCAAATGATCTGTAACCTCTTTACAGTGTACCTATAAGGAAGTGGTTATTTTAAAATGTTTTGCACGTTGTTTAAAGCCACTATAGTAATATTTGTGGTCATATACTCCAATGAGAATAAATAGGCCGTTCTGGGAGTGGATTATGGACCTATAGGCTATTAAACCCGGTTGTGCAGGTATTTCCATTCATCACTGATCAACAACATGTCCTTAATTAAATAAAAAAATCTAAAGTAACATCACTCCTGTAGAATATATTAATGAATGTTTACAATCATTAGATTCTCCTTGCAACATCACGACTGCTTTGCCCACTGCTCTGAGAAGCCGAATGTCAGATTTGGTGGTAAGTTGATCCAACTGCTCTCCGTGGTCCTGAATGTCAGATCTGGTGGTAATTTGATCCAACTGCTCTCCGTGGTCCTGAATGTCAGATCTGGTGGTAAGTTGATCCAACTGCTCTCCGTGGTGCTGAATGTCAGATCTGGTGGTAAATTGATCCAACTGCTCTCCGTGGTCCTGAATGTCAGATTTGGTGGTAAATTGATCCAACTGCTCTGAGAAGCTGAATGTCAGATCTGGTGGTAAATTGATCCAACTGCTCTCCGTGGTCCTGAATGTCAGATTTGGTGGTAAATTGATCCAACTGCTCTCCGTGGTGCTGAATGTCAGAATTTGATCCAACTGCTCTCCGTGGTGCTGAATGTCAGATTTGGTGGTAAATTGATCCAACTGCTCTCCGTGGTGCTGAATGTCAGAATTTGATCCAACTGCTCTCCGTGGTGCTGAATGTCAGATTTGGTGGTAAATTGATCCAACTGCTCTCCGTGGTGCTGAATGTCAGAATTTGATCCAACTGCTCTCCGTGGTGCTGAATGTCAGATCTGGTGGTAAGTTGATCCAACTGCTCTCCGTGGTGCTGAATGTCAGATCTGGTGGTAAGTTGATCCAACTGCTCTCCGTGGTGCTGAATGTCAGAATTGGTGGTAAGTTGATCCAACTGCTCTCCGTGGTCCTGAATGTCAGATTTGGTGGTAAATTGATCCAACTGCTCTCCGTGGTCCTGAATGTCAGATCTGGTGGTAATTTGATCCAACTGCTCTCCGTGGTGCTGAATGTCAGAATTTGATCCAACTGCTCTCCGTGGTGCTGAATGTCAGATCTGGTGGTAAGTTGATCCAACTGCTCTCCGTGGTCCTGAATGTCAGATCTGGTGGTAAGTTGATCCAACTGCTCTCCGTGGTGCTGAAGGTCAGATCTGGTGGTAAGTTGATCCAACTGCTCTCCGTGGTGCTGAAGGTCAGATCTGGTGGTAAGTTGATCCAACTGCTCTCCGTGGTCCTGAATGTCCAAGTCTCACATTTCTTCCCTCAACACTTTGTTTTATTCTTTTCTTCTCCCGTCATAAAGTTTACCGACGCACAGGCGTCCCTCTAGCCACCAACACACTCCTCGATGGGTCAGGTAACCTTGGTAACCTACTGTAGCTTGGAGTGAAATGCCTCATTACACACACACACACTAGTGGAGGCTGGTGGGAGGACCTATAGGAGGACGGTATTATTGTAAAGGCTGGAATGGAATAAATGGAACGGTATCAAACACATTCATTGAAAATATGTGGAAACCACATGACTCCGTTCCGTTCATTCCATTCCAGACATTATAATGCGCCTGTCCTCCTATAGCTCCTCCCACCAGCCTCCCTCTGACACACACACACACACACACACACACACACACACACACACACACACACACACACACACACACACACACACACACACACACACACACACAAACACACTCGACCTGTGTGTTGCGTGTGTGGGCGCAGGAACTGCTGCACACCCCATTAAGGGGGCGTGTACAGGGATCTTACCCGGTAGCCGGTAGGAAGTGTTTTTCTCTGCTTGGTTGGTGTGTGTATTTTGGTGGAGAGTCTTTATTCATGAGGTCCACATTATGTGTTATCCATTAGAACGCTGCTGGCTAGAGACGTAAGCAGAGAGGCAGAAGCAGCACAGGAAGAAAAAATATCTCTCTCTCCTGCTAGATAAAAGAGGTGGTATTTTAAGCATTGAGGAGTGGGGACATGACAGACAGACAGACAGACAGGTAAAATACAGACCGGAAACAGACAGACAGAAAACAGACAGAGAGACAGAAAAGTAGCAGACAGACACACAAGTAACCGAAAGACCGGTAGGTAACAGACAGGTACCAGACAGACAAGCAGACAGACAGACACACAAGTAACAGAAAGACCGGTAGGTAACAGACAGGTACCAGACAGACAAGTAGCATACAGACAGACAAGTAACCGAAAGACCGGTAGGTAACAGACAGGTACCAGACAGACAAGCAGACAGACAGACAGACAAGTAACAGAAAGACAGACAGGTAACAGACAGGCAGGTAACAGATAGATAGGTAACACACATACAGACAGGTAACAGACAGACAGGTAACAGATAGACAGGTATCAGACAGACAGGTAACAGATAGACAGGTAACAGATAGACAGGTAACAGACAGACAGGTAACAGATAGACAGGTAACAGACAGACAGGTAACAGATAGATAGGTAACACACATACAGACAGGTAACAGACAGACAGGTAACAGACAGACAGGTAACAGACAGACAGGTAACAAACAGACAGGTAACAGACAACTAGTTAACAGACAGACAGGTAGTAGACAGACAGAAAGGTACCAGACAGACAAGCAGACAGACAGACAAGTAACAGACAGACAGACAGGTAACAGGCAGACAGAAAGGTAACAGACAGACATATGATAGACACAGGTAACAGACAGAAAGATAGAAAACAGACAGACAAGTAACATACATACAGACAGGTAACAGACAGACAGGTAACAAACAAACAGGTAACAGACAGACAGGCAGACAGACAGACAGATAACAGGCTGACAGGTAACAGACAGACCGACAGACAGACAGACAGGTAACAGACAGACATACAACAGACAGGTAACATACAGACAGACAGGTAACAGACAGACATACAACAGACAGACAGGTAACAGACAGACAGGTAACATACAAACAGACCGTTAACATACAGGCAGACAACAGACAGACAGGTAACATACAGACAGACAGACAGACAGACAGACAGACAGACAGACAGGTAACAAATCCAGGCACTCTTTGTTTTACCTTCTCTAATGTACACCAATGAGAGAGAGAGACAGAGAGAGAGAGAGAGAGAGAGAGACAGAGAGAGAGAGAGAGAGAGAGAGAGAGAGAGAGAGAGAGAGAGAGAGAGAGAGAGAGAGAGAGAGAGAGAGAGAGAGAGAGAGAGAGAGAGAGAGAGAGAGAGAGAGAGAGAGAGAGAGAGACAGAGAGAGAGAGAGGTGTATGTGTTCCATTAAATACAAGTGTCCCGGTGCTAATCTGTGAGAGTGGCCAAGCGGAGGGCCGTGAGTCAGCGCGCGGGCGCAGGCGTGGGGGTAGGGGTCTAATGCTGAGTGGCAGTTGATAATGCCAAGCAGTTATATCAGCATCTGCCCTGTGGCTCTCCGCTTCCCTCACTAACCACACACACACACACACACACACACACACACACACACACACACACACACACACACACACACACACACACACACACACACACACACACACACACACACACACACACACACACACACACACACACACACACACACACACACACACACACACACACACACACAAAAATGTCTCTCCAAGCGCACGTGGATCCAATAAAGCAGAGGCCTCGGGCCATCACAATAAATTACAACTCCATTTGATTCGTTGCACAGAGAGACATGTTTTACCTTGAGACTCAACTCATGTTTACATCTGCAGGCTAAATACCAACCAAGCCCCTATATGAGTCACAGCGCAAAACAAAGCCTCTTTTTAAATACACGGAGCAACATGAAGTGCTGATAGCATCAACGCCTCGACATTGAACTCCCCAGGGAGAAGGAAACTATTCTCAGTTGGTCTACCCAAGAGAGAATAGATAGGCTATCTTTTTTCCAGAAGTGGAATATCTTTAATTTATCCGGGGAGAATATGTATCTTTCTTACACCAGAGGTTCAGTTTAAACATTTCCCTCACCCCTGAATCCCAGACAGATCAGCGCGTCATCAACACGACACATTGTCAGTGTGGGAGCTTCCTTCTTTAGATTATAGATCTCTCTTTGATAGTATGAACATTTTCCTTATCTAACTACCCACAGAGGCCTTCAAATGATACTTCACCGTGACATCGGCAAAACTGTTTCTTCCTCGATTGAAACTAATCGGATGTTAAAAACGGTACAATCTGAAAGTCACATCAGCGCATGAGGCCACGCACTCCATATTTAGAGGCGTGTGTAAAAGCTTTTAATGTTGCCTTTCTCAATGTTCCTCGTGGGACTAGAATATCTTAGCAGCAACTTGAAACTAATTAAAGCAGTCAGGATATGTGATTGGGTGAGATTGTTGTCGGCTCAATGTGATGTTAATGAAAGGGGGGCCACAAAATTGTGAATCAACTATAATGGTATAGAAAAGTATTTTGTTATCAAAAATAACAGTTATCCAAAATATCTTGTTAAAAAATATATTGGTGTAGTTCAGCCAAGTGTATAACAAAATACTCAGAAATAATTACAATATGTATTGTCCAAATAATTGTAATAGAAATTCTGCCCATCTCTGATCATAGATCAATAACTCAGCATCAACAACTAACCTGGCTCTGGCAAGCAACACTGAAGCATGCATGAGAGCACAAGCTGTTCTGGATGACTGTGTGATTACGCTCTCCGTAGCCGATGTGAGCAAGACCTTTAAACAGGTCAACATTCACAAAGCCGCGAGGCCAGACAAATTACCAGGACGTGAACTCAAAGCAGGCAAGTGTCTTCCCTGACATGTTCAAACTCTCCCTGTCTGAGTCTGTAATACCTACATGTTTCAAACAGACCACTGTCGGCCCTGTGCCCAAAAAAGCGAATGTAACCTGCCTAAATTATTACCGCCCCGTAGCACTCATGTCGGTAGCCATGAAGTGCTTTGAAAGGCTGGTCATGTCTCACATCAACCCCATCATCCCAGAAACCCTAGACCCACTGCAATTCGCATACCGCCCCAACAGATCCACAGATGACGCAATCTCAATCGCACTCCACACTGCCCTTTCTCACCTGGACAAAAGGAACACCTATGTGAGAATGCTATTCATTGACTAAAGCTCAGCGTTCAACACCATAGTGCCCTCAAAGCTCATCACTAAGCTAAGGACTCTGGGACTAAACACCTCCCTCTGCAACTGGATCCTGGACTTCCTGATGGGCCGCCCCCCAGGTGGTAATGGTCGGCAACAACACATCTGCAATGCTGATCCTCAACACTGAGACCTCTCGGGGGTGCGTGCTCAGTCCCCTCCTGTACTCCCTGTTCACCCACGACTGCATGGCCAAACACGACTCCAACACCATCATTAAGTTTACTGATGACACAACAGTGGTAGGTCTGATCACCGACAACGATGAGACAGTCTATAGGGAGGAGGTAAGAGACCTGGCAGTGTGGTTCCAGGATAACAACCTCTCCCTAAATGTGAGCAAGACAAAGGAGCTGATCGTGGACTAGAGGAAAAGGAGGGCTGAACAGGACCCCATTAACATCGACGGGAGAGGGTCGTGAGTTTTGGATCATCTATCATGATCCAAAACCACCAAGACAGTTGGCACGACAACACCATTTCCCCCTACGGAGACTGAAAATACTTGGCATGGGTTCTCAGATCCTCAAAAAGTTCTACAGCTGTATCATCGAGAGCACCCTGACCGGTTGCATCACCGCCTGGTATGGCAACTGCTCGGCATCTGACCGTAAGGTGCTACAGAGGGTAATGCGTACGGCCCAGTACATCACTGGGGACAAGCTTCCTGCCATCCAGGACCTCTACACTAGGCAGTGTCAGAGGAAGGCCTAAAAAATTGTCAAAGACTCCAGCCACCCTGATCATAGACTGTTCTCTTTGCTACCTCACGGCAAGCGGTACAGGGGCGCCAAGTCTAGGTCCAAGAGGCTCCTTAACAGCTTCTACCCCCAAGTCATAAGACTGCTGAACAATTAATCAAATGGCCACCCGGATGATTTATATTGACCCCCCCCCCCCCCAATTTGTTTTTACACTGCTGCAACTCGCTGTTTATTATCTATGCATAGTCACTTTATAAATGACCTCGACTAACCTGTACTAACGACTAACCTGTGTATAGCCTCCACTTTGACTCTGTACCGTAACACCCTGTATATAGCCTCGTTATTGTTATGTAAATGTCTTGTGTTACTTTTTGATTGATTCAATATATTGACTTTAGTTTATTTAGTAAATATTTTGTTGCCTCTATTTCTTGAACTGCATTGTGGGCTTGTAAGTAAACATTCGGTGCATGTGACAAATAACATTTGTTTGATTTAAGTGAACTAATGTTATAATATAATATATAATATTTAACCAATTTAGTTGTTTTTAACACAGCAGCGTTTATTATTTATTATTTATTATTTATAGTGTGAACATTATTTTAATCACACCCACAGGCTCCACAATATCGCCGAAACACCACAAACTAAAAACAGATCGTTTGGGCTCTATTCAATCAGACTTGTTTTGCCAACATCCGCATAGCGTTTGGAGGTGGAACTGCATTTTAAGAGCTGTCAAATCCATAAAGTGGCTCCTGGCATTACACCTAAAGCGGACATCGCCATTGGCTACAGCGAGTCGCATTAACAGAAATGTTGCAGCCTTGTTCACGTCTCGATTATAGGATGATAGAAATCGTCGTTATTTCATTTAGTGATTTTTCAAAATCGTCATTATTTCTATATAGCCAGCACTTTCTCATCTTGAACTTCTAACGCGAGTGAGGCAGGTGGAGGCTTTGTGACAATGATTGCAAGAGCAGCTGCTCACCACCAAAACATCCGCTATGGGGGTTTTCTGCTAACACTTGATCTGATTGAATCTCGGTCTTAATCAAGACACACACGCACGCACACGCGCGTACACACACACACACACACACACACACACACACACACACACACACACACACAAACACACACACACACACACACACACACACACACACACACACCCAATGGGTTTTGGCTTTTAGCCTTCTGGAGGGTTTTGATGTAGTTAACATAGATATGTTCATATTATTGTTCTATTTAAAAATTGCACTGAGTGGACAAAACATTAAGAACACCTGCAGTGATCAATCAAGTTTATTTTATATAGCCCTTCGTACATCAGCTAATATCTCGAAGTGCTGTACAGAAACCCAGCCTAAAACCCCAAACAGCTAGTAATGCAGGTGTAGAAGCACGGTGGCTAAGAAAAACTCCCTAGAAAGGCCAAAACCTAGTATTGAGTGATAATAGTATTGTAATATTACACTGAGTGGACAAAACATTAAGAACACCTGCAGTAATAATAGTATTGTAATATTACACTGGGTGGACAAAACATTAAGAACACCTGCAGTAATAATAGTATTGTAATATTACACTGGGTGGACAAAACATTAAGAACACCTGCAGTGATAATAGTATTGTAACATTACACTGAGTGGACAAAACATTAAGAACACCTGCTCTTTCCATGACAGACTGACCAGGTGAATCCAGGTGAAAGCTATGATCCCTTATTGATGTCAGTTAAATCCACTTCAATCAGTGTAGATGAAGGGGAGGAGACGGGTTAAAGAAAGATTTTTAATAAGCCTTGACACAATCGAGACATGGAATTGTGTATGTGTGCCATTCAGAGGGTGAATTGGCAAGACAAAACATTTAAGTGCCTTTGAACGAGGGTATGGTAGTAAGTGCCAGGCGCACTAGGTTTTTGTCAAGAACTGCAACGCTGCTGGGTATTTCACAATCAAACAGTCCCTTTGTGTATTGATTAAGAACGGTCTACCACCCAATGGGCATCCAGCCAACTTGACACAACTGTGGGAAACATTGGGGCCAACATGGGCCAGCATCCCTGTAGAGTCAACATGGGCCAGCGTCCCTGTGGAGTCAACATGGGCCAGCGTCCCTGTGGAGTCAACATGGGCCAGCGTCCCTGTGGAGTCAACATGGGCCAGCGTCCCTGTTCGACGCTATCGACACCAGGTAGAGTTGGAAGGGGGGGGGGGAAATGGAAGGGAGGGGTGCACCACAATATTAGGAATGTGGTCCTAACTCTTGTTATATACTCTTGAGTATATATAGTGTCACTGTGGTTTCCCATTTGAACTAATGCCCTTCTCCGTCGTTTTAACAATAAAGTCACTTTTTTATTTTTATTTTTTGTAAACTGAGAAATTATAGTGTATCTGTATCCACGTGGAATAGTTTGTTTCTGTCGGGGTGTGTTACCTAACAACAGAGTTAGCCTATAGCTAGCCCAGATCTTTAATTCACACCATTTACTGTCTCTCATCAGTAGACTAACACTGTGTAACCTGCCCTTAATCTCATTTAAATAGGTGGTTATATTTTATATTTACAATTGACCAAACTACCAAAGAACAACCATTATATTTAATTGCCAGGCAATATGACATTTTCAAGTATTTACCAAATGTGTTTATTTTTATTTTTAACACACATCTGGTAACTACTTAAAAATGCAGCAAAATGAATTAATTGAAAGTCTTCATAAAACCATCGAGTTATCACCTGAAATAGGGTAAAATAGTATTAGAAAAAATACATTGTTATTATAAAATGTCTGATAATTATTAAGTTATAGAAGAAAACAAAGGAAGAAAACATAAATTAGTGGTAAGAAAGATTGAACAAATACATAAATTACCACAATATGTTTCCCACTATAATACATTATATGATGTATAATAAAATGCAGAACAGAGTAGAAAATAATAGAATGTAATAAAATAGAACAGAATAGAATAGAACAGAATAGAACAGAATAGAACAGAATAGAACAGAATAGAACAGAATAGAATAGAACAGATTAAAACAGAACAGAATAGAACAGAACAGAACAGAACAGAACAGAACAGAACAGAACAGAACAGAACAGAACAGAACAGAATAGAATAGAATAGAATAGAATAGAACAGAATAGAATAGAATAGAACAGAATAGAACAGAACAGAATAGAACAGAATAGAACAGAATAGAACAGAATAGAACAGAATAGAACAGAATAGAATAGAATAGAATAGAACAGATTAAAACAGAACAGAATAGAACAGAACAGAACAGAACAGAACAGAACAGAACAGAACAGAACAGAACAGAACAGAACAGAACAGAATAGAATAGAATAGAATAGAATAGAACAGAACAGAATA
Source organism: Salvelinus fontinalis (assembly GCF_029448725.1). Lineage (NCBI taxonomy): Eukaryota > Metazoa > Chordata > Actinopteri > Salmoniformes > Salmonidae > Salvelinus > Salvelinus fontinalis. Next base: position 45,647,513 of record NC_074674.1, on the reverse strand, counting down.
GAATAGAATAGAACAGAATAGAACAGAACAGAATAGAACAGAATAGAACAGAATAAAACAGAATAGAACAGATTAAAACAGAACAGAATAGAACAGAATATAACATAACAGAATATAACAGAACAGAATAGAACAGAACAGAACAGAATAGAATAGAACAGAATAAAACAGAATAGAACAGAATAGAACAGAACAGAACAGAATAAAACAGAACAGAACAGAATAGAATAGAACAGAATAAAACAGAATAAAACAGAATAGAACAGAGTAGAACAGAATAGAACAGAATAGAACAGATTAAAACAGAATAGAATAAAACGGAACAGAATAGAACAGATTAAAACAGAATAGAACAGAACAGAACAGAATAGAATAGATTAAAACAGAATAGAATAGAACAGATTAAAACAGAATAGAATAGAATAGATTAAAGCAGAATAGAATAGAACAGATTAAAACAGAATAGAACAGAATAGAACAGAACAGAACAGAATAGAACAGAACAGAATATAACAGAACAGAATAGAACGGAATAGAACAGAATAGAACAGAATATAATAGAATAGAACAGAACAGAACAGAATAGAACAGAATAGAACAGAATAGAATAGAACAGATTAAAACAGAATAGAATAGAATATAACAGAATAGAACGGAATAGAACAGAATAGAACAGAATATAATAGAATAGAACAAAACAGAACAGAATATAACAGAATAGAACAGAATAGAACAGAATAGAACAGAATAGAATAGAATAGAATAGAACAGAACAGAACAGAATATAATAGAATAGAACAGAACAGAACAGAATAGAACAGAATAGAACAGAATAGAACAGAATAGAACAGAACAGAACAGAAAAGACCGTTCCCAGTTGGGTAGTGTGTTTCTCAGTGAGAGCACCGTTAACACATTAACATCTGAATCAGAAAGGAAAATAGACACACATTCAACTCACTGATCCGCTCAGAGCCGGGGTTAATCACCCTCTATTCACTGCACCGTGTGGGTGTGTGTGTGTGTGTGTGTGTGTGTGTGTGTGTGTGTGTGTGTGTGTGTGTGTGTGTGTGTGTGTGTGTGTGTGTGTGAGGGAGGGAGATAACTGGTGATCAGAAGACCCGTCAGAAGTAGAAAGGGTGGCTGACAGATGGGAGGAGAGCCAGAGACAGTGCGAGACAAAGAGCAGGAAATTGAGCGAGCCCAGAAAATTGAGAGGAACAGAGCTGAACCGTGTGCAGCCCGCGTGGCCCTTCCACGGAGGATCAGTGACATATATATAAAAAGAAAGAACCGTTAGGCCGCACAGAAGAGGAGAACCGGCTCGGGAAATAGCACTGCACCAGCCCGGGTATAGAGATGCACTGGTCATTCGGTCTCTGGGGCAGGTTATCAAAACACCCTAATGAATAAGCTATCAGACAGGTACGAGTCACTGTGCCTTTCCCTGCTCCTTCTCAACTCCACACGTATATCTGGGGAGGAGGGGTACCTAACCCAACCTAACCGTACAACAACATCTCAGTCACAAAATGGCTGCCGCCCCTCAATCTTTCCACAGCTTCAATGTTCTCCTTGCTTTCATTGAAGGAAAAGTACTATTTCATTCATGCCATTTCCGTTCATTCATCAGCGCGCAGGCCAGCATACTCTCCGAGTTCCATCTCCTCTTATCAATGGAGCTGACGTCAGTCGCGCCGCATCACGAGGTCAGGGGGGAGGGGGGGGATATAAAGGAAAGTTGCGCTGGCCGTGGTGCTGAAAACTCTCCTCACGACGCACAGATGCGACAACTGAAGTGTTTTTTGACAGTTGTTCGTTGAGAAACAAACACATCACAAAACTGTTGACCCAAAATAAAACACTAATATCACTTTTTCCAGATAGTCCAGTCGCCCGAGAGAAGAGGTTGAAGAAGTTGAAACTGTTTATGAATCATTTATGAAGTGTAGATAGACTGAGAGACTACCAGAGGCACAAGATACAGCACTTCTCCCTCGCAGGAATACAGGTGAGTTTCAACGTCTTTTTCTCTCTCTTTCCTTCTTCAATCTATCCATCTCTCTTTCTCTCTCTTTCCTTTTCTCTGTTTCTCTCCCACATCAGGCGCGGTAACGGTTGTCTGTTGGCTAATACATGTTGCTATTATAACTGAACTCTCTGGGGAATGAACACGTCAGGAGTATTAGAGGACTCTCCTTGGTTGGAAACTATAATAATGGTCGGTTGATTTATCTAAAAAGAGCCGTTTACAGAGTGACTTGAAGGCATCTAAAGGAGTGCGTAAAGACGGAGGAAGTCAGTGTGGGCACGTTCTGCTGGAACTACCTATATGATACGGTGTGTTAAACATCAATTAGGTTGTCAGAGGAACAACTCTCGGTTTGTCCCCTGCTGTGTATTTGTTTGCAATTAAAGGAACATTTTTATTGTATCTTGAACAATCTGAATAGACTGTAGGGTTGAAGAAGTCCCGTTTTCGTGGGGTTGGAAAGTCTGAAGAAGCGCAGCGACGGTGTGGCAAAGGGCATGTAGAATTATAGTTAATATCGCCTATAATGACTATTGCAGACTTAATATGTGATTGGGCTCGACACGCTAAAATGTAAAATTATAGTTATAATATTAAAGGCTATAGGTTAGGTTAAAGACACTCCAAATTTGAAAGCGGTCTAGAGAATTAATATAGGCTATTGTAAAAAAAATGATGAAACTTACAAATCCCGAACTAAATATTTAACCATAGCCTGGGGCCTGAATCATGGATTAAATGAGTGTCTCTTTGGCGTTTAGTGCCTTTTTTCATAATATCACAATATTTTCCGGAATGGGTATAGGATATTTATTATTTGCTTTCCTCACAAGAACGAAATTCTCTCGCAATTGGTGCCCAACTCGTCATGGTTAGTTTGAAAATTCAAATGCGCATTTATAACGTAGGCAATATAGACACATTTATCCGTCACCATTTTGGCTACGTGGTGAATATATCAGATTCGCTCTATTTTAAATAGGCGGATAGAATCTAGACGCCTTCTTCTCTCGCTCCTCGACTGAATGTGACCACCCCAAAAAAACCAGCACAGACGAGTATTTCACACACAGATCCGGAAAAATCGAGAGACCGTTCTTTCTGACGTTCTACAAACCTTAAACGCTCTTTCTGACATTCTACATACCTTACCGTCCGACTTCGGACAGAGACGCGAGGTGTCATAATAACGAACTCAGCGGTGAATAGTTGAACGGAACCAGAGAGTGGGTTAACATTAACAACGTGGCTCGCGGTTTTACGCATGGCTGTCCTGGTGCGCAGCGCAGACAGACGACTCGGGCTCGTGTCCATATGGAAGCATCGGAATGCAGCTGCGCGTGTTGCTGCCGCTAGACAAAATAAACAGAACGCGAACACCTTCATACTGTCGGTGTTGTACCCGTTGTACGGTGTTGTGTCCGTGTTGTACGGTCGCTGGTCGCTGTCATTATTCCGCATGAATGACGCTTTGAAGCCGGTAGTCCGTATGTCTTGTTTTGGTGGATGAGTTGAGGACCGTGCTTTTTCCCCCCGGGAAAATATGGGAGAATATGTCCATGCAATTTACATACCAACTTTGACCGTTTTGAGTTTACAATTTTGTACTCCAAAAATTTATAGATTTTAAACACTTAAACACACAAATACCCATTTTTGCCATCTGTTTCTCCGGCTGTACCAAAACCAGTACTGCACAAAGTGTTGATTTAAAGGCTCCTCTAACATCTGTTAGAATTCAACAGAAGACTCCTGTGGAATTGTGTCTGATGTCGTCATATAATGTCTTATAGAACTCAGTAGAAACGGCTCGTCGTCAGATAGGATTCGGTAGAAACGGCTCGTCGTCAGATAGGATTCGGTAGACACGGCTGGTCGTCATATAATCTCTCGTGGACAGATTCTGTGTGTAAACAACTCACGTAGAATGATTGTTTTTCATCATTGATTATTTGTAGCCTATGAACCAGGATTCGACGAAGGAGGTGCTTTAAACTGGGGGGGGGGGGGGGTGATTCCAATCCCGTGTGCGGATGATAAACGGGTTCCACTAGATTCCACAGCCACAAAGTCAACATTGGCTACATTTTAGGGTTGATGAAAATAAAATTATTTTATTTGGGCCATGATAAACACGGGTGAAATTAGCGGAAGGGATGGGTTTGGCCCATGATAAACACGGGTGAAATTAGTGGAAGGGTTTGGCCCATGATAAACACGGGTGAAATTAGTGGAAGGGTTTGGCCCATGATAAACACGGGTGAAATTAGTGGAAGAGAAGGGTTTGGCCCATGATAAACACGGGTGAAATTAGTGGAAGGGTTTGGCCCATGATAAACACGGGTGAAATTAGTGGAAGGGTTTGGCCCATGATAAACACGGGTGAAATTAGTGGAAGAGAAGGGTTTGGCCCATGATAAACACGGGTGAAATTAGTGGAAGAGAAGGGTTTGGCCCATGATAAACACGGGTGAAATTAGTGGAAGGGTTTGGCCCATGATAAACACGGGTGAAATTAGTGGAAGAGAAGGGTTTGGCCCATGATAAACACGGGTGAAATTAGTGGAAGGGTTTGGCCCATGATAAACACGGGTGAAATTAGTGGAAGGGATGGGTTTGGCCCATGATAAACACGGGTGAAATTAGTGGATGGGTTTGGCCCATGATAAACACGGGTGAAATTAGTGGAAGGGTTTGGCCCATGATAAACACGGGTGAAATTAGTGGAAGGGTTTGGCCCATGATAAACACGGGTGAAATTAGTGGAAGGGATGGGTTTGGCCCATGATAAACACGGGTGAAATTAGTGGAAGGGTTTGGCCCATGATAAACACGGGTGAAATTAGTGGAAGGGTTTGGCCGAGAGTTTCCCTTTGCGAGGGAGGGAGACTTCGCTTCCACAATTGTTAACAGCATTCCCCCCAAAAGTGACACATGATAATTTTACTTCTGGGAAAACCAAAATTAGTCATCAGATAATGTCCTTTAGAGTGGGGTAATTATATGTGTCCTTTTTCACCCATGTAAAATGTCCCCTGAGACAGGTTCGGAGATTGAGGTCACGGCCAGGGATCAGCCGTTACCAACGGCAACCCCCGGAGTGTTCACATGTCAGTCATTCAGCAGATGCTCGAGAGCGATTTACAGTAATGAGCAATGAGTGCATACATTTTCACATGGGAATCAAACCCACAACCCTGGCGCTGCAAGTGCCATGCTCAACCAGCTGATCCACACGGGACCAATTAGGGGGAAGTGCCTTGTTCTAAAGCACATTAACAGATTATTCACCTTGTTGGCTTGGAGATTTGAACTGGCGAACTTGACGAGTTACTGGTCCAACGCTCTTACCGCTAGGCTACTTGCCTCTTACCGCTAGGCTACTTGCCTCTTACCGCTAGGCTACTTGCCTCTTACCGCTAGGCTACTTGCCTCTTACCGCTAGGCTACTTGCCTCTTACCGCTAGGCTACTTGCCTCTTACCGCTAGGCTACTTGCCTCTTACCGCTAGGCTACCTGCCTCTTACCGCTAGGCTACTTGCCTCTTACCGCTAGGCTACCTGCCTCCTACCGCTAGGCTACCTGCCTCTTACCGCTAGGCTACTTGCCTCTTACCGCTAGGCTACTTGCCTCTTACCGCTAGGCTACTTGCCTCTTACCGCTAGGCTACTTGCCTCTTACCGCTAGGCTACTTGCCTCCTACCGCTAAGCTACCTGCCTCTTACCGCAGGCTACCTGCCTCTTACCGCTAGGCTACCTGCCTCTTACCGCTAGGCTACCTGCCTCCTACCGCTAGCCTACTTGCCTCTTACCGCTAGGCTACTTGCCTCTTACCGCTAGGCTACTTGCCTCTTACCGCTAGGCTACCTGCCTCTTACCGCTAGGCTACTTGCCTCTTACCGCTTGGCTACTTGCCTCTTACCGCTAGGCTACCTGCCTCTTACCGCTAGGCTACCTGCCTCTTACCGCTAGGCTACCTGCCTCCTACCGCTAGCCTACTTGCCTCTTACCGCTAGGCTACTTGCCTCTTACCGCTAGGCTACTTGCCTCTTACCGCTAGGCTACCTGCCTCTTACCGCTAGGCTACTTGCCTCTTACCGCTAGGCTACTTGCCTCTTACCGCTAGGCTACCTGCCTCCTACCGCTAGCCTACTTGCCTCTTACCGCTAGGCTACTTGCCTCTTACCGCTAGGCTACTTGCCTCTTACTGCTAGGCTACTTGCCTCTTACCGCTAGGCTACTTGCCTCTTACCGCTAGGCTACCTGCCTCTTACCGCTAGGCTACCTGCCTCTTACCGCTAGGCTACCTGCCTCTTACCGCTAGGCTACCTGCCTCTTACCGCTAGGCTACTTGCCTCTTACCGCTAGGCTATCTGCTGAATGTGACAGCCAGTAGGAAGCAGATATAAGGCCGACAGCTGCTCTCCGCAGGGTTAACGCTGCTGCTGCCTGTATACAGCTTCTACACCACAGAATACGTCTCTCCAATCTTTATATTTTTCACATGCATTGGTTTGTTTTTTGTTTTTTCTATATAGAGATTTATCAAATCGTGATTTATTTAAAGTGCCATTTTACATTTCTCAACACACTTTGCAGAAAGAAAAAAAAAGGAGAAAAAAAAGAGAAAATAAAAGAAATGATTGTGGTAAAAAATGTAAAACAGGAAACAACAAAGAGAGGAAGATGGGACAAATGGGACAGAAAACGGTACAACATTAGGGAATCCAATAGGACAGAAAACGGTACAACATTATAGGGAATCCAATAGGACAGAAAACGGTACAACATTATAGGGAATCCAATAGGACAGAAAACGGTACAACATTATAGGGAATCCAATAGGACAGAAAACGGTACAACATTAGGGAATCCAATAGGACAGCGTGACAGAGAGTCCAAGAGAGGGGAGGTTCTATATAAACGGGATCTATACAAAAATATATGATAAAACATTTATTTTTTAAATATGTTTATTTATTTATTATATCCGTAATCAAAAACGCTATAGAAATCACATTATTATTATTATTATTTGTACTGCACCTGTCTCTTTACAACATCTAACCCATTAGTTAGAGAACAGACACAGTGGAATACACAGTACACAGTAGTATCATTTAAATGGACACTGAGAGATTCTGGCAATTATAATAATAATAATAAATAAATAATAACACATTTAATTTGTATAGTGCTTTTCATTACAGTATTATCTCAAAGCTCTACATTAAAAAAGTAAAAAAATAATGATAATAAAAAATAAAAAAAAATGCAATATAAGCATTATACATTTAGAATCAAGGCAGGAAATAGCAATTATACATCCTAAAATGATTTTACAGATTAGGACTAGAAGAAAGACCGTCTGTAGAAATGGGTTTTAAGGCCTTGTGATGGAGCGCCTCTCAGATGTTCAGGGAGAGAATTCCATAGGCGAGGGGAAAGAGAGCAGAAGGCCCCATAGTACGGAGATGTGTCATGGGGACTTGAAGCAGCGGAGAGTTGCCGGAGCGGAGAGTGTTCTGGAGAAGCTGTAGTGATTTGGCTGGAAAGGCCCCCGAGTGTTTGCCGTAGTCAATCCGGGAGAAGATGTGGGATGAGTTTCTATGCATCTGGCTGGGAGAGCGATGCTTTGAACCCGGGGGGCGATGTTTCTTAGATGGAACAACGATATCAAACTCGACTCCCCGGGATGGAGATGAGATTGGAGATGGCTTGACCGTCAATTTTAGGACAGACGTTTACGGCAGTGGTGACCTACTTGACCCAATAAGCCACAGTCTTGCTGCTGTTCAGCTGGAAGAAGTTCTCTTACATCCCTGATGTCACCTAGGCAGCTGCCAAGTTTAGTTGAGTTGCTATCTGGCTGGGTGTACATGTAGACTTGAGGATCATCAGCGTAGCAGTGTGCGTTCATGTTATAGTCTCTGAGGATTTGGCTGAGAAGGAGCATGTATTAGACTAGGAACAGAACAGGTCCCGTATCCTGTATTTTCAGAGTCGGAAGGACTCGTTATGTAAGCATTGGCTTGGAAAGATACCTCTAACTTCTTTTACACTGTACACAGAGACATACGAATGGTATCCATAATTTCATCTGATTCAGGGGAAGTAGAAAATTACCCAAATTTCTCACTATCCCTTTAAACAAGTTGGCTGTAGTCCAAATTATAGAAACAGTTTGCAACCTTCCTTCCTTCCTTCCTTCCTTCCTTCCTTCCTTCCTTCCTTCCTTCCTTCCTTCCTTCCTTCCTTCCCTCCCTCCCTGCACCCTCCCACCCTATTCCCTCCCGCCCTCTGTCCCTGCTCCCTCCCTCCCTCTCTCCCCCCTCCCTCCCAGCTCCCTCTCTCCCTCTCCCTCCCCTAACTCCCTGCTCCCTCCCTCCCTCCCTGCTATCTCCCTCCCTACTCCATCTCCCCCTCCCTCCCGCCCTCCCTCCCTCCCTGCTCCCTCCCTCCCCCCTCCCTGCTCCTTCCCTCCCTCCCTGCTCCCTCCCTCCCCCCTCCCTGCTCCTTCCCACCCTCCCTGCTCCATCTCTCCTCCCTCCCACCCTCCCTACTCCATCTCCCCCTCCCTCCCTCCCTCCCTCCCTCCCTGCTCCATCTCTCCTCCCTCCCTGCTCCCTCCCTCCCTCCCTCCCAGCTCCCTCCCTCCCTCCCTCCCTCCCTCCCTCCCTCCCTCCCTCCCGCCCGCCCTCCCTCCCTCCCTCCCTCCCTCCTCTCCCTCCTCTCCCTCCCTGCTCCCTCCCTCCCTCCCTGCTCTCTCCCTCCCTACTCCATCTCCTCCCTCCCTGATCCCTCCCTGCCCCCTCCCTCCCTCCCTCCCTCCCTCCCTACTCCATCTCCCCCCTCCCTGCTCCGTCCCACCCTCCCTACTCCATCTCCCCCCTCCCTCCCTCCCTCCCTCCCTCCCTGCTCCCTCCCACCCTCCCTACTCCCTCTCCTCCCTCCCTGCTCCCTGCCTCCCCCCTCTCTGCTCCCTCCCTCCCTCCCTCCCTCCCTGCTCCCTCCCACCCTCCCTACTCCATCTCCCTCCCTCCCTGCTCCCTCCCTGCTCCCTCCCTGCCTCCCTCCCTTCTCAGATTATGACGACAATACAGCATGGTAAATGTCACCGTATTCTTAAACAGTCTGCTCAATGTCCCCCCCCCCCCCCCTACAGGTGCTCGGACCCCCCTCCTGCCCATTCTGCATGGTCATGACCAGTCACGACGCACCCTCCACAGCCCGACTCGTCCTATTGGTCCTGCTCACTGTCACTCCACGGCTGACCGCCACCCCTGTGGGTGGGGATGGGCAGGGGGAGGGGCACTCTAGGACTCACCATAAAGAGGACAGCCTCAACCCCCTCCATAGCCCTCTAGAAATCAGCCCCAGCCCCCTCCACCACCCCTTGGACCAGACCCAGGACCGGATAGAGGACCAGGTACAGAGCCAGGAACAGAGCTATGGTGGCCCCACAAACATGGACCCTGCCCGGGCTCTAGCCGCTATGCTACTGGAGGCCCTGGACCACACTAGGAGAGGACAGACACAGGAGAGAGGAGAGGGGGACCCAGTCCCTTTGGAGGAGAGAAGGGATGAGGAGACAAGGAGAGAGGTTGGGAGAGAGGAGGAGGAGGAGGAAAGGAGGGTGGGAGAGAGAAATATGGAACAACTAGGACCAGCACTAGTGGCAGTAGCTCTGGGAGAGGAGTTAAGAGAGATAGAGGAAGAGGAGGAGAGGGAGGAGAAGAAGAGGTCGGAGGACAGAGGCTGGCTTCTAGAGATAGAGGGGGACAGAGCTGGTGGTGGGAGTGAGGAGGGAGGACAGCAGAAGGAAGAGGAGGAGGAGGAAGGTGAAGCAGGGAGATGGGGAGGTGAGAAGGAGAAAAGAGCAGAGGGGAGTAGGACAGGAGAGGAGGGGAGGCCTATTGACCTCCAGCGGAAGGCTCGGGGCTACTTCCAGAACATAGACCTCGGTCTCCAAGACAACGAGATTCTTCCCCCTCTGAAGGGGTATAAGGCCTATAACACCCAGCTGGCACAAGCTGGGAAAAAGCTGCACTGGGAAGAGGAGCGGGCACGCAACACACCCCTGGTGGGAAACTTCATGGACGACTTTGAGAATGAAGCAGAGGAGGAGGAGGAGGCGGCATTGTCGATGGTGGAGGAGGAGGAGGCTCGGGCGCGTGCAGAGCAGCAGGAGGTTCAACGGCAGCAGGAGGAGGCAGAGAGGGCTAGAGAGGAGGAGCAGAGGCTGGCGGACATCGCCTCGGACATGTTGCTGCAGTACATGGGGAGACAGAAGCAGCAGAGGGCGCCCTACCTCACGGCCAGACAGAAACAAAAGGGGGCGCCCTACCTCACGGCCAGACAGAAAGCCGGCGCCAACGCTGCTGAAGACAAGCGCTCCGAGGAGGTGGTAACCGACGGCGACGACCTGGATCAGCAGATGATTGACAGGCTGATCGAGATCAGCAGCAAGCTGCACCTGCCGGCCGACGACGTGGTCCAGATCATCTCCAACGTAGAGGAGAAGAAGAAGAGGAAGGAGCTGACGCCGCTTAGCAACCCGGTCGCCCCGCGTTACCGGCCCCTAGTGACGGGCCCCATGTACCACTACACAGCCTCCTCCAACCCCAAGAAGGACCCTTACTACCAGCCCTACAAGAACAAGTGGAACAAGGACAGAGCGAAGGCTAAGGCCTACAAGCAGGACGTTTGGTTCAAACCCCAGAAACAGAAGGACGTCTGGTTTAAACCACAGAAACAGTTCCTAGCCTTCCCGTCCTACCCCTACTACCAGAAACCCTATCGAGCGTACTACCCTGTGTTCTTCCCCTACCCCAAACCCCAGTACTACGACAATACCCCCATGGGGGAGGAGCTACCCCACAGCCCGCCCTCGGACTACGAGCTTCGGCCTACCAGGCGCAGACACAGGGCCGGAGGCAGGGCCAGAGGTGGAAGTAGGCATGGCTGGAGACAGCAACCCCTCCCGCCCCGTCTTCCCTCCTCTCCCTACATCTCCAATTACATCCTGCCACACCCCCGGACATATCAGCCCCTGCCTAAACCCCTTTCCCCCCAGAACAGGGCCAGGCCCCCCCCGTACTACTACCCCTCAGGGCCTGAGGGCTTGGGTGTAGCTGGGGGGTGGGCGGGAGGGGACTATGAAGACGACGATGGGCTGGTTCCTCAGCTGGACAGTCAAGAGGAATTGGAGAACTTTATATCCAAAATATACATGAAACGCAGAATGTACTAGAGACAGAAGGACAGACAGTACTGCAGGACAAAAGGACCAAACAGGGGAGGGAAGAGAGGGAGTAAATAGGATTGGATGAGAGAGAAAGATAGGATTGGATGAGAGAGAAAGATAGGATTGGATGAGAGAGAAGGATAGGATTGGATGAGAGAGAAGAAAGAATGAGAGGGTGGTGGTGAAAGATTGCTTTTCTGTTGTTTTTTCACTTTGTCGTTTCTTTGTTTTATTTGTGACCAGGGAAAGGAGGGAGGAGGGGGAGATGTTGACGTTGTGAGTCAGAACCTCCGGTCTATCCGGATCAGGGCTGTCTGCTTTCATTCAGGTCTGTCTCTGACGTTGGGGCACATCCAGAGAGTTTGGAGAGGGGGGGGGTTTAGAACCGACAACATGGTGCCGACAAACAGGAGACTCATGTTTACAGAATCATCTATAGACGGGTTACCTGACAACGTCACCAAAAAGATGTGTACGCTTCAATGGGGCCAGATTTACACGTGTTTCTGTGATTCTGGATGTCCAGATCGCTAGAAACGATGACAAGAAGCTGACGTGGGGAAACGTAGGCGGCTCGTTTCAGCTCGTTGTGTCTTGTTATTGATACCGTGTCTTGTTTTGAGGTGTTTTGACTGATGTCGTATTAATGCTAATATGGCAAATAAAAAATGCTAGCTAGCTAACCAACAGCTGCAACAATATATTTGCGAAACTATATTTGTTGCTAAACAACCAACCTGTCTGTTTTGCCTTATAGATACGCACGCCTCGGTTTTGTTGCTAAACAACCAACCTGTCTGTTTTGCCCCATAGATACGCACGCCTCGGTTTTGTTGCTAAACAACCAACCTGTCTGTTTTGCCCCATAGATACGCACGCCTCGGTTTTGTTGCTAAACAACCAACCCGTCCGTTTTGCCCCATAGATACACACGCCTCGGTTTTGTTGCTAAACAACCAACCTGTCTGTTTTGCCCCATAGATACGCACGCCTCGGTTTTGTTGCTAAACAACCAACCCGTCCGTTTTGCCCCATAGATACACACGCCTCGGTTTTGTTGCTAAACAACCAACCCGTCTGTTTTGCCCCATAGATACGCACGCCTCGGTTTTGTTGCTAAACAACCAACCCGTCCGTCTTTCCTTTCAGAGATTCAGGAAAATGTCTTGAGTTGTGTTTTTTTTTGTTACCATCAAGCTGATCTCTTACTAAGGTACCAAACACAGTCATAGATTCCAGGACTCTTCAGATAGAGGAGTTATGATTCTACCTGTTCTAATACCAATACCATAATAATACTGACATAGGAAATAGACTTTAACGTAAAATAAGTACTTTTTTTTTTTACCTATTTAGGATCGCATTCCTCGTGTTTACAGGTTTTGAAACAGGGTTGAAACAAAAAAAAACCTTGACAGTTAACAGTTAAGACATTAATTCAGACGGGTTAAGATTAGGACTAACGTTTGGGATGATGTTATATATAATATATAAACAAGAAAAACAAAAACAAAGCTATGTAACATCAACTAGAGTTGTTGATGGTGGACTCCGTTGTAGGCAGCCTGTTGTGGGCCCATAGTGATGTGAGAGAGACAGTAGGACTCTGTTATGTGTCCCGGTCTCCTTAGTTACAACCTGATAGACTTCCATAGAGGGACCAGTTATTCACTACTCAGGAGCTATAAGGCAGGTCACATCTCTCAACTACTAGAAGTCACTATGTCATATTATTTCCAAAGGATATTGAGAAAGAGGGGGAGACGATTTTTTATTTATTTAACCTTTATTTAACTAGGCCAGACAGTTAAGACTGCTGCTTCTGTCTCCCCAAACCGACGCTGGGCCAAACCCGGACGACGCTGGGCCCGGACGACGCTGGGCCAATTGTGCATCTCCCTATGGGACTCCCAATTACAGCCGGATGTGATACAGCCTGGATTCAAACCAGGGTGTTTGTAGTGACACCTCAAGCACTGAGATGCAGTGCCTTAGACCGCTGCGCCACTCGGGAGCCCTGAGGAAGAGGGGAGAGGAAGAGGGGAGAGGAGAGGAAGATGGGAGAGGAGAGGAGGAGAGGAAGAGGGGAAGAGGGGAGAGGAGGAGAGGAAGAGGGGAAGAGGGGAAGAGAGGAGAGGAAGAGGGGAGAGGAGGAGGGAGGGTGAGCTAGGAGAGCTTGACCTGATAAATCTGCACGTCTTTCTACTTAAAAAAATAATAAAAAATAAAAATAACATTTTTACAAAAAAAAAAAAAAAAATCCAGTGAGGAGAAATACGTAGTGGTGTTTGTTTCTCCGACTCAATTGTGATCTAAAAAAAGTGAGAATGTAAAACTCGGGGGCCAGAGAAAAGCTCTGTCCTGTGAAAGGACTGTTGTGTTGTCGTGACCATATCTCCTTCGGGCTTGTAAGATGTACAGTTCATGTGAAATAAATGCCCTTCTGTGCAACGTGTACATAACAGCATGACCCATGACTAGTTTTGCTTTAAGAAGAAAAAATAAAAGCAACTATTTTATTAAAGTTCTGTTTTTTAATGCATTTTTGGACAGTTTGATGCACAGCAGAGTTCTATATGTGTGTGTGTGTGTGTGTGTGTGTGTGTGTGTGTATGTGTGTGTGTGTGTATGTGTGTGTGTGTGTGTGTGTGTGTGTGTATGTGTGTGTGTGTGTGTGTGTGTGTGTGTGTGTGTGTGTGTGTGTGTGTGTGTGCGTGCGTGCGTGCGTGCGTGCGTGTGTGTGTGAGGCCCTCTGCAGTTAAGTGTAGAGATGTATGACTTATCCCCCAATCATGTAACTAAGGACTGTTCAGGAGCACGATGCAATGCGGAGTGCCTGGATACTGTCCTTAGCCGTGGTGTATTGGCCACAAACCACAAAGCCTTATTACTATTATAAACTGCTTACCAGCACTTTCCTCTTTGTTCAAAAGACAAATTAGTGGAAGAAAGATCAGAAATGGGCTGCCCCTGTATTCACAGCCCTGGTGTATCAGGTCTGAATCAGTCCTTGATTAGAGATGAAGAATGACAACCATTCGTCCTGCAGACCTCTGGGAATGGAACTGAGAAACCAGAGGATCTGTATACCTTACAATGCTATATGAACGGAGAATGTTCTTCTGGCTTCCAGAACAGGGCTGCCTGTGTAAAGGTAAGTAAGTAGGGGTTGTCAGACTCTACTCTCAGAAAGAATATGTGAATCTGAAGAAGAAAAAAAACCCGGAGTAAAGACAGAGACAATATGAAAGAAGGAGGGAGAAAGAGAAGAAAATAAGGTAGAGGGAGAGAAAAAATCAGAAAGAGAGAACAAATAGAAAAAGGGAGGAAGACAAACAAAAGAGAGAGGTGGGAAGAGAGAGAGTTTGGGAAAATGAAAGGAGCTGCAGTGATTGATGAGTCACATGATTGGGGGATGAGTCATACATCGCTACACTAAACTGCAAAAGGTCTCACACACACACACACACACACACACACACACACACACACACACACACACACACACACACACACACACACACACACACACACACACACACACACACACACACACGAGCATGCACGAATGCACACACACAAGCACATACACACTCTTTGAGCTTTATAATTTGGCGGCTGGCATTGAAGATAACGATTAACTCATAATTGAGCCCGCCTTGATTGATGCTGTCAAGGACCAGAGCCTGGATTGATGCTGTCAAGGACCAGAGCCTTGATTGATGCTGTCAGAGACCAGAGCCTTAATTGATGCTGTCAATGACCAGAGCCTTAATTGATGCTGTCAGGGACCAGAGCATTGATTGATGCTGTCAGGGGCCAGAGCCTTGATTGATGCTGTCAGGGACCAGAGCATTGATTGATGCTGTCAGAGACCAGAGCCTTGATTGATGCTGTCAGAGACCAGAGCCTTGATTGATGCTGTCAGAGACCAGAGCCTTGATTGATGCTGTCAGAGACCAGAGCCTTGATTGATGCTGTCAGGGACCAGAGCATTGATTGATACTGTCAGAGACCAGAGCCTTGATTGATGCTGCCAGAGACCAGAGCCTTGATTGATGCTGTCAGGGACCAGAGCCTTGATTGATGCTGTCAGAGACCAAAGCCTTGATTGATGCTGTCAGAGACCAGAGCCTTGATTGATGCTGTCAGGGACCAGAGTCTTGATTGATGCTGTCAGAGACCAGAGCCTTGATTGATGCTGTCAGGGACCAGAGCATTGATTGATGCTGTCAGAGACCAGAGCCTTGATTGATGCTGTCAGAGACCAGAGCCTTGATTGATGCTGTCAGAGACCAGAGCCTTGATTGATGCTGTCAGAGACCAGAGCCTTGATTGATGCTGTCAGGGACCAGAGCATTGATTGATACTGTCAGAGACCAGAGCCTTGATTGATGCTGCCAGAGACCAGAGCCTTGATTGATGCTGTCAGGGACCAGAGCCTTGATTGATGCTGTCAGAGACCAAAGCCTTGATTGATGCTGTCAGAGACCAGAGCCTTGATTGATGCTGTCAGGGACCAGAGTCTTGATTGATGCTGTCAGAGACCAGAGCCTTGATTGATGCTGTCAGGGACCAGAGCATTGATTGATGCTGTCAGAGACCAGAGCCTTGATTGATGCTGTCAGAGACCAGAGCCTTGATTGATGCTGTCTGGGACCAGAGCCTGGATTGATGCTGTCAGGGACCAGAGCCTTGATTGATGCTGTCAGGGACCAGAGCCTTGATTGATGCTGTCTGGGAACAGAGCCTTGATTGATGCTGTCAGAGACCAGAGCCTTAATTGATGCTGTCAGGGACCAGAGCATTGATTGATACTGTCAGAGACCAGAGCCTTGATTGATGCTGTCAGGGACCAGAGCCTTAATTGATACTGCCAGGGACCAGAGCCTTGATTGATGCTGTCAGGGACCAGAGTCTTGATTGATGCTGTCAGAGACCAGAGCCTTGATTGATGCTGTCTGGGACCAGAGCCTTGATTGATCCTGTCTGCGAACAGAGCCTTGATTTATACCTGTCAGACCCTCGAGCCAACCAATTAGCTAGTGGAAAACGGTTTGGGTGACAGCAGCTGTTTTATATTGATTCTATGCCCTGCCATATACCCTTTATAATACACCATATACCCTTTATAATACACCATATACCCTTTATAATACACCATATACCCTTTATAATACACCATATACCCTTTATAATACACCATATACCCTTTATAATACATCATATACCCTTTATAATACACCATATACCCTTAATAATACACCATATACCCTATATAATACACCATATACCCTTTATAATACACCATATACCCTTAATAATACACCATATACCCTTTATAATACACCATATGCCCTATATAATATACCATATACCCTATAGAATACAACATATACCCTGTATAATACACCATAGACCTTATAGAATACACCATATACCCAACATAATACATCACATACCTTATATAATACAACATATACACTATATAATACACCATATACCCTATATATTACATAATATAATTCAACATACACTATATAATACACTACATACCGTATATAATACACCATATACCCTATATAATACACCATAAGCCCGACATAATACACTGTAAACCCTATATAATACATAATATAATACAACATAAACTATATATAATACACAATTAACCCTATATAATAAACCATACACCCTATATAATACACCATATACCATATATAATACACTGCATGCCCTTTATAATACACCATATACATTATATAATATAACATATATAATACACCATATACCTTATGTATTACACCTTATACATGAAATAATACACCATAAACCCTATATAATACACCATATACATTATATAATACACCACATACCCTATATAATACACCATATACCCTATATAATACACCATATACCCTGTAAAATACACTATATACCATATGTAATACATCATATACCCTATATAATACAACACATACCCAATATAATACACCATATACCCTATATAATACACCATATACCCTATATAATACAACATATACCCAATATAATACACCATATACCCTATATAATACACCATATACCCTGTATAATACACCATATACCATATATAATACAACATATACCCAATATAATACAAAATATACACTATATAATACACCGTATAATACACTATATACCATATATAATACACCATATACCGTTTTCCAAAGCCGTCCACTTCATTCCTCTCCCCAAACTACCCTCGGCCAAGGAAACGGCCCAGCTCATGGCGTATTCCACCCATCTCCCTGATCCATGGAGTGCTCGTGGACATGATCTCCGATCCGATCATTGGGTCGTCGGCCAGCCTGTCCTCTGGGTTCCACCCCCAGTCCAATGTCCAGTCGGAGCGAGACTACTCTGCGCTGCCTGGTCTCCGTGAACCCCACCACATGGAGCCAGTGGCTTGTATGGGTGGAATACACCTGCAAAACCCTTCCCTGCTCTGCCACGGGCCTATTGCCATATAAGTGTTCCCTGGGGTATCAGCCCTTGCTTTTCCCTGAGCAGGAAGAAGAGGTCGGCCTACCTTCTGCCTAGAAGTTTGTCCGCCACTGTCGTTGTACCTGGAGGAGAGCCCGATCGGCCCCCGGCTCCCCGGTATGGTCTTGGGCAGAAGATATGGCCATCCACTTGGGATTCCTCTCCGTGTGGAATCCTGCAAACTCTCCCTCCGGTTTATCGGCCCATTTCCCATCTCTAAAATGATTAGCCCCTCTGCTGTTAGTCTTCTGTTGCCCCGTACCCTTTGTTTACACCCCACCTTTCATGTGTCCAGAGCTAAACCCATGTCTCACAGCCCTTTGTTTCCTGGGTCCCCGCCAGGGACATCCTGGACCCAGGCCTCATCGCGGATTGCGCCCCGGTATGCACCCTGGTCAACGCTGACACCCCGGTCAACCAGGTATGCACCCCGGTCAACGCCGACACCCCGGTCAACGCCGACACCCCGGTCAACGCCGACACCCCGGTCAACGCCGACACCCCGGTCAACGCCGGCACCCCGGTCAACGCCGACACCCCGGTCAACGCCGACCTCCCGGTCAACGCTGACACTCGGTCAACGCCGACACCCCGGTCAACGCTGACACCCCGGTCAACCAGGTATGCACCCCGGTCAACGCCGACACCCCGGTCAACGCCGGCACCCCGGTCAACGCCGACACCCCGGTCAACGCTGACACCCCGGTCAACGCCGGCATCCCGGTCAACACTGACACCCCGGTCAACGCCGGCACCCCGGTCAATGCTGACACCCCGGTCAACGCCGGCACCCCGGTCAACGCTGACACCCCGGTCAACGCCGGCACCCCGGTCAACGCCGACACCCCGGTCAACCAGGTATGCACCCCGGTCAACGCCGACACCCCGGTCAACCAGGTATGCACCCCGGTCAAGGCTGACACCCCGGTCAACGCTGACACCCCGGTCAACGCCGACACCCCGGTCAACGCCGACACCCCGGTCAACCAGGTATGCCCCCAGGTAGGATGCCAGGTGACACCATATACCCTATACACGCCATATAATACAACATTCACCCATTAAAATACACAATTTACCATATACACACTATATAATACACAATTTACCATATACACACTATATAATACACCATGTACCACATACACATTATATAATACCCTATACACACTATATATTTAAGCAATAAGGCCCGAGGGGGTGTGGTATATGGACAATATAACACAAACCCAGAGGTACCTTATTGTTGGTTGGTTACCAAAGAAAACTGGTTACCAAAGAAATTAGACCAGTAAAATGAAATGCTTTGTCATACCCGTGGTATAGGGTCTGATATATCATGCCTGTCAGCCAATCAACATTCAGTGCTCGAACCACACAGTTTATAAAACACCATATACCCAATACACACTACACAATGCACCATATACCCAATACACACTACACAATGCACCATATACCCCTGACAAGGTAAAAATCTGTTGTTCTGCCCCTGAGCAAGGCAGTTAACCCACTGTTCCAGGGCCGTCATTGTAAATAAGAATTTGTTCTCAACTGACTTGCCTAGTTAAATAGAGTTAAAATAAAATAAAAAAATATACCCTATACATACTATATGATACACCATATACCCTATATATACTATATAATACACCATATACCCTATATATACTATATGATACACCATATACCCTATATATACTATATGATACACCATATACCCTATACATACTATATGATACACCATATACCCTATATATACTATATAATACACCATATACCCTATACATACTATATGATACACCATATACCCTATACATACTATATGATACACCATATACCCTATACATACTATATGATACACCATATACCCTATACATACTATATGATACACCATATACCCTATACATACTATATGATACACCATATACCCTATACATACTATATGATACACCATATACCCTATACATACTATATAATACACCATATACCCTATATATACTATATGATACACCATATACCCTATACATACTTATAATACACTGTATACCCTATATACCCACTTTGAGATATCAGCTGATGTAAGAAGGGCTTTATAAATACATTTGATTGATTGATATAATAGACCATATACCAAATACACAATATAATAAATTGTAAACACTATACATTCGATATAATACCCTATATAATACACCATATACACCATATACCCTATATACACATTATAATACCCCATATACCCTATAAATACTATACAAAACACCCTATTCCCTGTACAAAATATATAATACACCATATACCCTATATAATACAGCACATACTCTAAACACTCTTTAAACTACACCATATACACAATATATTATAAACCATATACACTATATAATATATTATACACCCTATACAATACACCAAATATTTTTTATTTAACTAATCAAGTCAGTTAAGAACACATTCTTATTTACAATGACGGCCTAGGAACAGTGGGTGTCCTGCTAAAACTGATATTTCTTATTCGTTTTTGAAGATACAAGCCTGAAAACCTTGAACATAGACTGCTGACACCCTGTGGAAGCCATAGGAATTGCATCCAGGCAGCTAATTTTTAATATGACCTTTCTGTTGCATTTCAAGAGGATCTCAAAAAAAAAACATTCAGGTTGGTTTTTCTTTGGATTTTCTCCTACAGTATCTATTGTGTAATATTCTCCTACAATATTTAACATTTTCTACAAACTTCAAAGTGTTTTCTTTCCAATGGTACAAATTATATGCATATCCTGGCTTCAGGGCCTGAGCTACAAGCAGTTTACTTTGGGCATGTCAGTCAGACAGGAAGTGGAGAAAAAAAGGGTCTGAGCCCTAAGAAGATCTATTAGACCAGGTGAAAAATGGCATCCGTTCAAAGGTATTATGAGATCTAATGAACAATGTCATGAGTGTTAAAGTATTTTGAGACGTAGCGAAATATACCATTAGTTTTACGACACCCGGGGGTGAATGTCATTGGTTGAAAAGTATTATGAAACCTGTTGAACAATATCTTCAGTGTTATGAGACCTAGTAAACAATATCTTCAGTGTTATGAGACCTAGTAAACAATATCTTCAGTGTTATGAGACCTAGTAAACAATATCTTCAGTGTTATGAGACCTAGTAAACAATATCTTCAGTGTTATGAGACCTAGTGAACAATGTCTTCAGTGTTATGAGACCTAGTAAACAATGTTTTCAGTGTTATGAGACCTAGTAAACAATGTCTTCAGTGTTATGAGACCTAGTAAACAATGTCTTCAGTGTTATGAGACCTAGTAAACAATGTCTTCAGTGTTATGAGACCTAGTGAACAATGTCTTCAGTGTTATGAGACCTAGTAAACAATGTCTTCAGTGTTATGAGACCTAGTAAACAATGTCTTCAGTGTTATGAGACCTAGTAAACAATGTCTTCAGTGTTATGAGACCTAGTAAACAATGTCTTCAGTGTTATGAGACCTAGTAAACAATATCTTCAGTGTTATGAGACCTAGTGAACAATATCTTCAGTGTTATGAGACCTAGTGAACAATGTCTTCAGTGTTATGAGACCTAGTAAACAATGTCTTCAGTGTTATGAGACCTAGTGAACAATTTCATCAGTGTAAAAGTATTATGAGACCTTGTGACGGAGAAGTCCGTCACTGGCTGCGGGCAGAGTTTGGTACACTAACACACACACACATTCATCGCACCTCCATGCTTCGTTATCAGCTACGTTAACAATGTGGGTCGACACACAAGTTATCTTCCCTATCTTACTACATCACACTTTATTCTTTCCTCCCGTCAGTAACAGTTTATGGTATAAAGAAGACAAGCGTTTATGTTTAATTTAAGCAACGTTTATTGTACTTATCAATGTTATGGATGAACGCGTTGTTTGTTTGGTTTGTTTCCTCTCTCTCCGTCTGTAGCTTCCGGGTACGCTGGGATTAGGACCAGAGCTACTGTAATCGGGCTGGGATAAGGACCAGAGCTACGGTAATCAGGCTGGGATAAGGACCAGAGGGCTGGGATAAGGACCAGAGCTACGGTAATCAGGCTGGGATAAGGACCAGAGCTACGGTAATCGGGCTACCAGAGCTACGGTAATCGGGCTACCAGAGCTACGGTAATCGGGCTACCAGAGCTACGGTAATCAGGCTACCAGAGCTACGGTAATCAGGCTGGGATTAGGACCAGAGCTACGGTAATCAGGCTGGGATAAGGACCAGAGCTACTGTAATCGGGCTGGGATTAGGACCAGAGCTACGGTAATCAGGCTGGGATAAGGACCAGAGCTACGGTAATCAGGCTGGGATAAGGACCAGAGCTACGGTAATCAGGCTGGGATTAGGACCAGAGCTAAGGTAATCAGGCTGGGATAAGGACCAGAGCTACGGTAATCAGGCTGGGATAAGGACCAGAGCTACGGTAATCAGGCTGGGATTAGGACCAGAGCTACGGTAATCAGGCTGGGATAAGGACCAGAGCTACGGTAATCAGGCTGGGATTAGGACCAGAGCTACGGTAATCAGGCTAGGATAAGGACCAGAGCTATGGTAATCAGGCTGGGATTAGGACCAGAGCTACGGTAATCAGGCTGGGATTAGGACCAGAGCTACGGTAATCAGGCTGGGATAAGGACCAGAGCTATGGTAATCAGGCTGGGATAAGGACCAGAGCTACGGTAATCAGGCTGGGATAAGGACCAGAGCTACGGTAATCAGGCTGGGATTAGGACCAGAGCTACGGTAATCAGGCTGGGATTAGGACCAGAGCTACGGTAATCAGGCTGGGATTAGGACCAGAGCTACGGTAATCAGGCTGGGATAAGGACCAGAGCTACGGTAATCAGGCTGGGATTAGGACCAGAGCTACGGTAATCAGGCTGGGATAAGGACCAGAGCTACGGTAATCAGGCTGGGATTAGGACCAGAGCTACGGTAATCAGGCTGGGATTAGGACCAGAGCTACGGTAATCAGGCTGGGATTAGGACCAGAGCTACGGTAATCAGGCTGGGATTAGGACCAGAGCTACGGTAATCAGGCTGGGATTAGGACCAGAGCTACGGTAATCAGGCTGGGATTAGGACCAGAGCTACGGTAATCAGGCTGGGATAAGGACCAGAGCTACGGTAATCAGGCTGGGATAAGGACCAGAGGGCTGGGATAAGGACCAGAGCTACGGTAATCAGGCTGGGATAAGGACCAGAGCTACGGTAATCGGGCTACCAGAGCTACGGTAATCGGGCTACCAGAGCTACGGTAATCGGGCTACCAGAGCTACGGTAATCAGGCTACCAGAGCTACGGTAATCAGGCTGGGATTAGGACCAGAGCTACGGTAATCAGGCTGGGATAAGGACCAGAGCTACTGTAATCGGGCTGGGATTAGGACCAGAGCTACGGTAATCAGGCTGGGATAAGGACCAGAGCTACGGTAATCAGGCTGGGATAAGGACCAGAGCTACGGTAATCAGGCTGGGATTAGGACCAGAGCTAAGGTAATCAGGCTGGGATAAGGACCAGAGCTACGGTAATCAGGCTGGGATAAGGACCAGAGCTACGGTAATCAGGCTGGGATTAGGACCAGAGCTACGGTAATCAGGCTGGGATAAGGACCAGAGCTACGGTAATCAGGCTGGGATTAGGACCAGAGCTACGGTAATCAGGCTAGGATAAGGACCAGAGCTATGGTAATCAGGCTGGGATTAGGACCAGAGCTACGGTAATCAGGCTGGGATTAGGACCAGAGCTACGGTAATCAGGCTGGGATAAGGACCAGAGCTATGGTAATCAGGCTGGGATAAGGACCAGAGCTACGGTAATCAGGCTGGGATAAGGACCAGAGCTACGGTAATCAGGCTGGGATTAGGACCAGAGCTACGGTAATCAGGCTGGGATTAGGACCAGAGCTACGGTAATCAGGCTGGGATTAGGACCAGAGCTACGGTAATCAGGCTGGGATAAGGACCAGAGCTACGGTAATCAGGCTGGGATTAGGACCAGAGCTACGGTAATCAGGCTGGGATAAGGACCAGAGCTATGGTAATCAGGCTGGGATAAGGACCAGAGCTACGGTAATCAGGCTGGGATAAGGACCAGAGCTACGGTAATCAGGCTGGGATTAGGACCAGAGCTACGGTAATCAGGCTGGGATTAGGACCAGAGCTACGGTAATCAGGCTGGGATTAGGACCAGAGCTACGGTAATCAGGCTGGGATAAGGACCAGAGCTACGGTAATCAGGCTGGGATTAGGACCAGAGCTACGGTAATCAGGCTGGGATAAGGACCAGAGCTACGGTAATCAGGCTGGGATTAGGACCAGAGCTACGGTAATCAGGCTGGGATTAGGACCAGAGCTACGGTAATCAGGCTGGGATTAGGACCAGAGCTACGGTAATCAGGCTGGGATTAGGACCAGAGCTACGGTAATCAGGCTGGGATTAGGACCAGAGCTACGGTAATCAGGCTGGGATTAGGACCAGAGCTACGGTAATCAGGCTGGGATAAGGACCAGAGCTACGGTAATCAGGCTGGGATAAGGACCAGAGGGCTGGGATAAGGACCAGAGCTACGGTAATCAGGCTGGGATAAGGACCAGAGCTACGGTAATCGGGCTACCAGAGCTACGGTAATCGGGCTACCAGAGCTACGGTAATCGGGCTACCAGAGCTACGGTAATCAGGCTACCAGAGCTACGGTAATCAGGCTGGGATTAGGACCAGAGCTACGGTAATCAGGCTGGGATAAGGACCAGAGCTACTGTAATCGGGCTGGGATTAGGACCAGAGCTACGGTAATCAGGCTGGGATAAGGACCAGAGCTACGGTAATCAGGCTGGGATAAGGACCAGAGCTACGGTAATCAGGCTGGGATTAGGACCAGAGCTAAGGTAATCAGGCTGGGATAAGGACCAGAGCTACGGTAATCAGGCTGGGATAAGGACCAGAGCTACGGTAATCAGGCTGGGATTAGGACCAGAGCTACGGTAATCAGGCTGGGATAAGGACCAGAGCTACGGTAATCAGGCTGGGATTAGGACCAGAGCTACGGTAATCAGGCTAGGATAAGGACCAGAGCTATGGTAATCAGGCTGGGATTAGGACCAGAGCTACGGTAATCAGGCTGGGATTAGGACCAGAGCTACGGTAATCAGGCTGGGATAAGGACCAGAGCTATGGTAATCAGGCTGGGATAAGGACCAGAGCTACGGTAATCAGGCTGGGATTAGGACCAGAGCTACGGTAATCAGGCTGGGATAAGGACCAGAGCTACGGTAATCAGGCTGGGATTAGGACCAGAGCTAAGGTAATCAGGCTGGGATTAGGACCAGAGCTACGGTAATCAGGCTGGGATTAGGACCAGAGCTACGGTAATCAGGCTGGGTTTGTATTGCCTTTCCAGAATGGCTCGTTCATGGAAGACTAGGAAGACTCCATGAGCATGTTGGAAGACTCCATGTCAGTTGGGATGGGATTTTGTAAATGTGTTATATTGGTATATTGTTGTTACGTTTCGAGCGCCGCCCGAACAGGAAGAGGCATCATCTTCGGCGGGATTCGTGACAATTGTACCATGAGAAACGTGTTGCAATGTCTATAATTCAGTTTGTTTAGCTGAGTGGAAAATGTAGGCTTTGATGAAGGTAATTGCTTAATCAATTAGAACTGGGTATGTTCTGATGGGAGGGGCTTCCCCTACAAAATGAGCCTCTCTTTCAGTTCAAGGGGGAACCATTTTGGATTGAGTTGTTGATGGGGCAGCATTGTTTTTTTTTGTGTTTAAAAAATATAATTTTTTAGCTGTCCCATACTGTATACTTTTGATGGCAGTACTGTTTTTCTTCTGGATTCACTTTGTAAATAAACACCCAGAAGTACATAAGAGGCTCCGCCCTCCATTTTTATTTTGATAGAGGTTAGGTTTCTCAGCTTAGCCTTCTGGCCTACTCTACGTGACAGACCTAGTGAACAACCTCATCAGTGTAAAAGTATTATATGACCAAGTGAACAATATTATCATTGTAAAAGTGTTATGGAACCTAGTGAACAATGGCATCAGTGTTTTGAGAACTGGTGAAAAATTGTCTTAAGTGTAAAATTATTATAAGACCAAGAGAAAAATATAATCATTGTTTTGAGACCTAGTGACGAGATTTGTATGAATCTATTAGGCCTTTTGGTTTTTACCTGATCTAGTTTACCGACCCATCAGTTCTCACCTGATCTAGTTTACCGACCCATCAGTTCTCACCTGATCTAGTTTACCGACCCATCAGTTCTCACCTGATCTAGTTTACCGACCCATCAGTTCTCACCTGATCTAGTTTACCGACCCATCAGTTCTTACCTGATCTAGTTTACCGACCCATCAGTTCTCATCTGATCTAGTTTACCGACCCATCAGTTCTTACCTGATCTAGTTTACCGTCCCATCAGTTTTTACCTGATCTAGTTTACCAACCCATCAGTTCTTACCTGATCTAGTTTACCGACCCATCAGTTCTTATCTGATAAAGCAATCCTTCTGCCCCCCCCCCCCCCCCCCCCCCTCCTTAAAAGATCTGATGCACTATTGTAAAGTGGCTGTTCCACTGGATGTCATAAAGTGAATGCACCAATTTGTAAGTCGCTCTGGATAAGAGCGTCTGCTAAATGACTTAAATGTAAATGTAAATGTTATCTTATCTAGTTAACCGACCCATCAGTTTTTACCTGATCTAGTTTACCGACCCATCAGTTTTTACCTGATCTAGTTAACCGACCCATCAATTTTTACATGATCTAGTTTTCCGACCCATCAGTTCTCACCTTATCTAGTTTTCCGACCCATCAGTTCTCACCTTATCTAGTTAACCGACCCATCAGTTTTTACTTGATCTAGTTTACCGACCCATCAATTTTTACTTGATCTAGTTTACCGACCCATCAGTTTTTACATGATCTAGTTTTCCGACCCATCAGTTCTCACCTTATCTAGTTTACCGACCCATCAGTTCTCACCTGATCTAGTTTACCAACCCATCAGTTCTCACCTGATCTAGTTTACCGACCCATCAGTTCTTACCTGATCTAGTTTACCGACCCATCAGTTCTCACCTGATCTAGTTTATCGTCCCATCAGTTCTTACCTGATCTAGTTTACCGACCCATCAGTTTTTACATTATCTAGTTTACCGACCCATCAGTTCTTACCTGATCTAGTTTACCGTCCCATCAGTTCTTACCTGATCTAGTTTACCGACCCATCAGTTTTTACATTATCTAGTTTACCGACCCATCAGTTCTTACCTGATCTAGTTTACCGTCCCATCAGTTCTTACCTGATCTAGTTTACCGTCCCATCAGTTTTTACCTGATCTAGTTTACCGACCCATCAGTTCTTATCTTATTTAGTTAACCGACCCATCAGTTTTTACCTGATCTAGTTTACCGACCTATCAGTTCTTACCTGATCTAGTTTACCGACCCATCAGTTCTTACCTGATCTAGTTTACCAACCCATCAGTTCTTACCTGATCTAGTTTACCGACCCATCAGTTCTCACCTGATCTAGTTTACCGACCCATCAGTTCTCACCTGATCTAGTTTACCGACCCATCAGTTCTCACCTGATCTAGTTTACCGACCCATCAGTTCTTACCTGATCTAGTTTACCGACCCATCAGTTCTCATCTGATCTAGTTTACCAACCCATCAGTTCTCACCTGATCTAGTTTACCGTCCCATCAGTTCTTAATGAATGAAATTGACCAACCCATCAGTTTTTAACAGATGTGGTTTACCAAGCCATCTAATAATTGCATCAATATGAAAACATAGTTCACGGTCCAGAATTTTATTTAACAGTTTTAATAAGATTTCCTACAATAAAAAATGTGCATGTAAATATAATTGTTACATTAACGTCATCAGTAAGAACATCCAGCCATTGTTTCTCTTAATGAGTAGTAGAAGGTAGTTCCAGCCTTCAATTCAAGATTAATTACATACTATATGTAGACAAACATAGATATTCATAAACGATTTAAGGAAATTTAAGGAACTGTTATAACGAAGATAGATGATTGGTCCAGCCGGTACGTTGTTGAAAATAACCAACAGTAAACGTAAACAGATGTCACTGCCCATGGTAGAGCGGTCAACACATGGCACGTCGTCAACATATCTACGTCCGGAGGACTATATGCATAGTCACTTTAACAATATCTACATGTACATACTACCTCAATCAGCCTGACTAACCGGTGTCTGTATGTAGCCTCACTACTGTATATAGCCTCGCTACTGTATATAGCCTCACTACTGTATATAGCCTCTCTACTGTATATAGCCTCTCTACTGTATATAGCCTCTCTACTGTATATAGCCTCTCTACTGTATATAGCCTCTCTACTGTATATAGCCTCACTACTGTATATAGCCTCTCTACTGTATATAGCCTCTCTACTGTATATAGCCTCTCTACTGTATATAGCCTCTCTACTGTATATAGCCTCTCTACTGTATATAGCCTGTCTTTTTACTGTTGTTTTATTTCTTTACTTACCTATTGTTCACCTAATACCTTTTTTGCACTATTGGTTAGAGCCTGTAAGTAAGCATTTCACTGTAAGGTCTACACCTGTTGTATTCAGCATTTCACTGTAAGGTCTACTACACCTGTTGTATTCAGCATTTCACTGTGAGGTCTACTACACCTGTTGTATTCAGCATTTCACTGTAAGGTCTACTACACCTGTTGTATCCAGCATTTCACTGTAAGGTCTACTACACCTGTTGTATTCAGCATTTCACTGTAAGGTCTACTACACCTGTTGTATTCGGCACAGGTGACAAATCAACTTTGATTTGGTTTGATTTGACTATCCTCTATATGATGATAGCATTAACATCTGGAGGACTATCCTCTATATGATGATAGCATTAACATCAACATATAGTCCAGAGGTACAA
This sequence comes from Salvelinus fontinalis, assembly GCF_029448725.1. NCBI lineage: Eukaryota > Metazoa > Chordata > Actinopteri > Salmoniformes > Salmonidae > Salvelinus > Salvelinus fontinalis. Next base: position 45,618,728 of record NC_074674.1, on the reverse strand, counting down.
TACTACACGTGCCGACTAGTATCAAATCAGAGAAATATTGTGGCATACATACGCACTCACAAGTAAACACACAAACAAAAAAATTATACAATGCCATTAATCCTTACATTTTGAACATATGGTCACATACACAAACAGCATTCTGGACCCTGATTACAGAGAGAAACATTTACAGACAGAATTCAAAACATCATATTCAAAATGCTATTTATATATATTCAAATATACTATTCATTCATATTCAAATATACTATTCATTCATATTCAAATATACTATTAATTCATATTCAATATATATTATTCATTCATATTCAAATATATTCAAATATACTATTAATTCTTATTCAAATATACTATTCATTCATATTTAAATATACTATTCATTCATATTCAATATATATATTATTCATTCATATTCAAATATATTCAAATATACTATTCAAACATATTCAAATATACTATTCATTCATATTCAAATATACTATTCATTCATATTCAATATATATTATTCATTTATATTCAAATATATTCAAATATACTATTAATTCTTATTCAAATATACTATTCATTCATATTCAAATATACTATTCATTCATATTCAAATATACTATTCATTCATATTCAAATATATGTAAATATACTATTATTTCTTATGCAAATTTACTATTAATTTAGAAAGTCTCATTGTTGCTTCATGTACTCATGTATAATGATGATAAGAGTTAAACTTTCTCTCTCTCTTCAACCCAGGTATATTACCACCTGTTCTCTCTCTCTTCAACCCAGGTATATTACCACCTGTTCTCTCTCTCTCTTCAACCCAGGTATATTACCACCTGTTCTCTCTCTCTCTTCAACCCAGGTATATTACCACCTGTTCTCTCTCTCTCTTCAACCCAGGTATATTACCACCTGTTCTCTCTCTCTTCAACCCAGGTATAATACCACCTGTTCTGTCTCTCTCTCTTCAACCCAGGTATATTACCACCTGTTCTCTCTCTCTCTCTTCAACCCAGGTATAATACCACCTGTTCTGTCTCTCTCTCTTCAACCCAGGTATATTACCACCTGTTCTCTCTCTCTTCAACCTAGGTATAATACCACCTGTTCTGTCTCTCTCTCTTCAACCCAGGTATAATACCACCTGTTCTGTCTCTCTCTCTTCAACCCAGGTATATTACCACCTGTTCTCTCTCTCTCTCTTCAACCCAGGTATATTACCACCTGTTCTGTCTCTCTTCAACCCAGGTATATTACCACCTGTTCTCTCTCTCTCTCTTCAACCCAGGTATATTACCACCTGTTCTGTCTCTCTTCAACCCAGGTATATTACCACCTGTTCTGTCTCTCTCTCTTCAACCCAGGTATATTACCACCTGTTCTCTCTCTCTCTCTTCAACCCAGGTATATTACCACCTGTTCTGTCTCTCTTCAACCCAGGTATATTACCACCTGTTCTGTCTCTCTCTCTTCAACCCAGGTTTATTACCACCTGTTCTGTCTCTCTCTCTTCAACCCAGCTATATTACCACCTGTTCTCTCTCTCTTCAACCCAGGTATATTACCACCTGTTCTGTCTCTCTTCAACCCAGGTATATTACCACCTGTTCTCTCTCTCTTCAACCCAGGTATATTACCATCTGTTCTCTCTCTCTCTCTTCAACCCAGGTATATTACCACCTGTTCTGTCTCTCTTCAACCCAGGTATATTACCACCTGTTCTGTCTCTCTTCAACCCAGGTATAGAACCACCTGTTCTCTCTCTCTTCAACCCAGGTATATTACCACCTGTTCTCTCTCTCTTCAACCCAGGTATATTACCACCTGTTCTCTCTCTCTTCAACCCAGGTATATTACCACCTGTTCTGTCTCTCTTCAACCCAGGTATATTACCACCTGTTCTCTCTCTCTTCAACCCAGGTATATTACCACCTGGTCTCTCTCTCTCTCTTCAACCCAGGTATATTACCAGCTGTTCTGTCTCTCTCTCTTCAACCCAGGTATATTACCACCTGTTCTCTCTCTCTTCAACCCAGGTATATTACCACCTGTTCTGTCTCTCTCTCTTCAACCCAGGTATATTACCACCTGTTCTCTCTCTCTCTCTTCAACCCAGGTATATTACCACCTGTTCTCTCTCTCTTCAACCCAGGTATATTACCACCTGTTCTGTCTCTCTCTCTTCAACCCAGGTATATTACCACCTGTTCTGTCTCTCTCTCTTCAACCCAGGTATATTACCACCTGTTCTCTCTCTCTCTCTTCAACCCAGGTATATTACCACCTGTTCTGTCTCTCTTCAACCCAGGTATATTACCACCTGTTCTCTCTCTCTTCAACCCAGGTATATTACCACCTGTTCTCTCTCTCTCTCTTCAACCCAGGTATATTACCACCTGTTCTCTCTCTCTCTCTTTCAACCCAGGTATATTACCACCTGTTCTCTCTCTCTCTCTTCAACCCAGGTATATTACCACCTGTTCTCTCTCTCTCTCTTCAACCCAGGTATATTACCACCTGTTCTCTCTCTCTTCAACCCAGGTATATTACCACCTGTTCTCTCTCTCTCTTCAACCCAGGTATATTACCACCTGTTCTCTCTCTCTCTCTTCAACCCAGGTATATTACCACCTGTTCTGTCTCTCTCTCTTCAACCCAGGTATATTACCACCTGTTCTGTCTCTCTTCAACCCAGGTATATTACCACCTGTTCTCTCTCTCTTCAACCCAGGTATATTACCACCTGTTCTCTCTCTCTCTTCAACCCAGGTATATTACCACCTGTTCTCTCTCTCTCTCTTCAACCCAGGTATATTACCACCTGTTCTCTCTCTCTTCAACCCAGGTATATTACCACCTGTTCTCTCTCTCTCTCTTCAACCCAGGTATATTACCACCTGTTCTGTCTCTCTTCAACCCAGGTATATTACCACCTGTTCTCTCTCTCTTCAACCCAGGTATATTACCACCTGTTCTCTCTCTCTTCAACCCAGGTATATTACCACCTGTTCTGTCTCTCTTCAACCCAGGTATATTACCACCTGTTCTCTCTCTCTCTCTTCAACCCAGGTATATTACCACCTGTTCTGTCTCTCTCTCTTCAACCCAGGTATATTACCACCTGTTCTCTCTCTCTCTTCAACCCAGGTATATTACCACCTGTTCTGTCTCTCTCTCTTCAACCCAGGTATATTACCACCTGTTCTCTCTCTCTCTCTTCAACCCAGGTATATTACCACCTGTTCTCTCTCTCTCTCTTCAACCCAGGTATATTACCACCTGTTCTCTCTCTCTCTTCAAACCAGGTATATTACCACCTGTTCTCTCTCTCTCTCTTCAACCCAGGTATATTACCACCTGTTCTCTCTCTCTCTTCAACCCAGGTATATTACCACCTGTTCTGTCTCTCTCTCTTCAACCCAGGTATATTACCACCTGTTCTGTCTCTCTCTCTTCAACCCAGGTATATTACCACCTGTTCTCTCTCTCTCTTCAACCCAGGTATATTACCACCTGTTCTCTCTCTCTCTCTTCAACCCAGGTATATTACCACCTGTTCTGTCTCTCTTCAACCCAGGTATATTACCACCTGTTCTGTCTCTCTCTTCAACCCAGGTATATTACCACCTGTTCTCTCTCTCTCTCTTCAACCCAGGTATATTACCACCTGTTCTCTCTCTCTCTCTTCAACCCAGGTATATTACCACCTGTTCTGTCTCTCTCTCTTCAACCCAGGTATATTACCACCTGTTCTCTCTCTCTTTCTTCAACCCAGGTATATTACCACCTGTTCTCTCTCTCTTCAACCCAGGTATATTACCTCCTGTTCTCTCTCTCTCTCTTCAACCCAGGTATATTACCACCTGTTCTCTCTCTCTCTTCAACCCAGGTATATTACCACCTGTTCTCTCTCTCTTTCTTCAACCCAGGTATATTACCACCTGTTCTGTTTCTCTCTCTCTTCAACCCTGGTATATTACCACCTGTTCTGTCTCTCTTCAACCCAGGTATATAACCACCTGTTCTCTCTCTCTTCAACCCAGGTATAGTACCACCTGTTCTGTCTCTCTCTCTTCAACCCAGGTATATTACCACCTGTTCTGTCTCTCTTCAACCCAGGTATATTACCACCTGTTCTGTCTCTCTTCAACCCAGGTATATTACCACCTGTTCTCTCTCTCTCTTCAACCCAGGTATATTACCACCTGTTCTCTCTCTCTCTCTTCAACCCAGGTATATTACCACCTGTTCTCTCTCTCTTCAACCCAGGTATATTACCACCTGTTCTGTCTCTCTTCAACCCAGGTATATTACCACCTGTTCTCTCTCTCTCTCTTCAACCCAGGTATATTACCTCCTGTTCTCTCTCTCTCTCTTCAACCCAGGTATATTACCACCTGTTCTCTCTCTCTCTCTTCAACCCAGGTATATTACCTCCTGTTTTCTCTCTCTCTCTTCAACCCAGGTATATTACCACCTGTTCTCTCTCTCTCTCTTCAACCTAGGTATATTACCACCTGTTCTCTCTCTCTTCAACCCAGGTATATTACCACCTGTTCTCTCTCTCTCTCTTCAACCCAGGTATATTACCACCTGTTCTCTCTCTCTCTCTTCAACCCAGGTATATTACCACCTGTTCTCTCTCTCTCTCTTCAACCCAGGTATATTACCACCTGTTCTCTCTCTCTCTCTTCAACCCAGGTATATTACCACCTGTTCTGTCTCTCTCTCTTCAACCCAGGTATATTACCACCTGTTCACTCTCTCTTCAACCCAGGTATATTACCACCTGTTCTCTCTCTCTCTCTTCAACCCAGGTATATTACCTCCTGTTCTCTCTCTCTCTCTTCAACCCAGGTATATTACCACCTGTTCTCTCTCTCTCTCTTCAACCCAGGTATATTACCACCTGTTCTCTCTCTCTCTTCAACCCAGGTATATTACCACCTGTTCTCTCTCTCTCTTCAACCCAGGTATATTACCACCTGTTCTCTCTCTCTCTCTTCAACCCAGGTATATTACCACCTGTTCTCTCTCTCTCTCTTCAACCCAGGTATATTACCACCTGTTCTGTCTCTCTTCAACCCAGGTATATTACCACCTGTTCTCTCTCTCTTCAACCCAGGTATATTACCACCTGTTCTGTCTCTCTCTTCAACCCAGGTATATTACCACCTGTTCTCTCTCTCTCTCTTCAACCCAGGTATATTACCACCTGTTCTCTCTCTCTCTCTTCAACCCAGGTATATTACCACCTGTTCTGTCTCTCTCTCTTCAACCCAGGTATATTACCACCTGTTCTCTCTCTCTCTCTTCAACCCAGGTATATTACCACCTGTTCTCTCTCTCTCTCTTCAACCCAGGTATATTACCACCTGTTCTCTCTCTCTCTCTTCAACCCAGGTATATTACCACCTGTTCTGTCTCCCTTCAACCCAGGTTTATTACCACCTGTTCTCTCTCTCTCTCTTCAACCCAGGTATATTATCACCTGTTCTCTCTCTCTTCAACCCAGGTATATTACCACCTGTTCTCTCTCTATTCAACCCAGGTATATTACCACCTGTTCTGTCTCTCTCTCTTCAACCCAGGTATATTACCACCTGTTCTCTCTCTCTTCAACCCAGGTATATTACCACCTGTTCTCTCTCTCTCTCTTCAACCCAGGTATATTACCACCTGTTCTCTCTCTCTCTTCAACCCAGGTATATTACCACCTGTTCTCTCTCTCTCTTCAACCCAGGTATATTACCACCTGTTCTCTCTCTCTCTCTTCAACCCAGGTATATTACCACCTGTTCTGTCTCTCTCTCTTCAACCCAGGTATATTACCACCTGTTCTGTCTCTCTTCAACCCAGGTATATTACCACCTGTTCTCTCTCTCTTCAACCCAGGTATATTACCACCTGTTCTCTCTCTCTCTCTTCAACCCAGGTATTTTACCACCTGTTCTCTCTCTCTCTCTTCAACCCAGGTATATTACCACCTGTTCTCTCTCTCTCTCTTCAACCCAGGTATATTACCACCTGTTCTGTCTCTCTCTCTTCAACCCAGGTATATTACCACCTGTTCTCTCTCTCTCTCTTCAACCCAGGTATATTACCACCTGTTCTCTCTCTCTCTTCAACCCAGGTATATTACCACCTGTTCTCTCTCTCTCTCTTCAACCCAGGTATATTACCTCCTGTTCTCTCTCTCTCTCTTCAACCCAGGTATATTACCACCTGTTCTCTCTCTCTCTCTTCAACCCAGGTATATTATCACCTGTTCTCTCTCTCTTCAACCCAGGTATATTACCACCTGTTCTCTCTCTCTCTTCAACCCAGGTATATTACCTCCTGTTCTCTCTCTCTCTCTTCAACCCAGGTATATTACCACCTGTTCTGTCTCTCTCTCTTCAACCCAGGTATATTACCACCTGTTCTCTCTCTCTCTTCAACCCAGGTATATTACCACCTGTTCTGTCTCTCTCTCTTCAACCCAGGTATATTACCACCTGTTCTCTCTCTCTCTCTTCAACCCAGGTATATTACCACCTGTTCTCTCTCTCTCTCTTCAACCCAGGTATATTACCACCTGTTCTCTCTCTCTCTTCAAACCAGGTATATTACCACCTGTTCTCTCTCTCTCTCTTCAACCCAGGTATATTACCACCTGTTCTCTCTCTCTCTTCAACCCAGGTATATTACCACCTGTTCTCTCTCTCTCTCTTCAACCCAGGTATATTACCACCTGTTCTCTCTCTCTCTCTTCAACCCAGGTATATGACCACCTGTTCTCTCTCTCTCTTCAACCCAGGTATATTACCACCTGTTCTCTCTCTCTCTCTTCAACCCAGGTATATTACCACCTGTTCTCTCTCTCTCTCTTCAACCCAGGTATATTACCACCTGTTCTGTCTCTCTTCAACCCAGGTATATAACCACCTGTTCTCTCTCTCTTCAACCCAGGTATAGTACCACCTGTTCTGTCTCTCTCTCTTCAACCCAGGTATATTACCACCTGTTCTGTCTCTCTTCAATCCAGGTATATTACCACCTGTTCTCTCTCTCTTCAACCCAGGTATATTACCACCTGTTCTCTCTCTCCTCAACCCAGGTATATTACCACCTGTTCTCTCTCTCTCTCTCTCTTCAACCCAGGTATATTACCACCTGTTCTCTCTCTCTCTCTTCAACCCAGGTATATTACCACCTGTTCTCTCTCTCTCTCTTCAACCCAGGTATATTACCACCTGTTCTCTCTCTCTCTCTTCAACCCAGGTATATTACCACCTGTTCTCTCTCTCTCTCTTCAACCCAGGTATATTACCACCTGTTCTGTCTCTCTTCAACCCAGGTATATTACCACCTGTTCTCTCTCTCTCTCTTCAACCCAGGTATATTACCACCTGTTCTCTCTCTCTCTCTTCAACCCAGGTATATTACCACCTGTTCTCTCTCTCTCTCTTCAACCCAGGTATATAACCACCTGTTCTCTCTCTCTTCAACCCAGGTATATTACCACCTGTTCTGTCTCTCTTCAACCCAGGTATATTACCACCTGTTCTCTCTCTCTCTCTCTTCAACCCAGGTATATTACCACCTGTTCTGTCTCTCTCTCTTCAACCCAGGTATATTACCACCTGTTCTCTCTCTCTCTCTTCAACCCAGGTATATTACCACCTGTTCTCTCTCTCTCTCTTCAACCCAGGTATATTACCACCTGTTCTCTCTCTCTTCAACCCAGGTATATTACCACCTGTTCTGTCTCTCTCTCTTCAACCCAGGTATATTACCACCTGCTCTCTCTCTCTCTCTCTCTTCAACCCAGGTATATTACCACCTGCTCTCTCTCTCTCTCTTCAACCCAGGTATATTACCACCTGTTCTCTCTCTCTCTCTCTCTTCAACCCAGGTATATTACCACCTGCTCTCTCTCTCTCTCTTCAACCCAGGTATATTACCACCTGCTCTCTCTCTCTCTCTCTCTTCAACCCAGGTATATTACCACCTGCTCTCTCTCTCTCTCTTCAACCCAGGTATATTACCACCTGTTCTCTCTCTCTCTCTTCAACCCAGGTATATTACCATCTGTTCTCTCTCTCTCTCTTCAACCCAGGTATATTACCACCTGTTCTGTCTCTCTTCAACCCAGGTATATTACCACCTGTTCTGTCTCTCTCTCTCTTCAACCCAGGTATATTATCACCTGTTCTCTCTCTCTTCAACCCAGGTATATTATCACCTGTTCTCTCTCTCTTCAACCCAGGTATATTACCACCTGTTCTCTCTCTCTCTTCAACCCAGGTATATTACCTCCTGTTCTCTCTCTCTCTCTTCAACCCAGGTATATTACCACCTGTTCTGTCTCTCTCTCTTCAACCCAGGTATATTACCACCTGTTCTGTCTCTCTCTCTTCAACCCAGGTATATTACCACCTGTTCTCTCTCTCTCTCTTCAACCCAGGTATATTACCACCTGTTCTCTCTCTCTCTCTTCAACCCAGGTATATTACCACCTGTTCTCTCTCTCTCTTCAAACCAGGTATATTACCACCTGTTCTCTCTCTCTCTCTTCAACCCAGGTATATTACCACCTGTTCTCTCTCTCTCTTCAACCCAGGTATATTACCACCTGTTCTGTCTCTCTCTCTTCAACCCAGGTATATTACCTCCTGTTCTCTCTCTCTCTCTTCAACCCAGGTATATTACCACCTGTTCTGTCTCTCTCTCTTCAACCCAGGTATATTACCACCTGTTCTGTCTCTCTCTCTTCAACCCAGGTATATTACCACCTGTTCTCTCTCTCTCTCTTCAACCCAGGTATATTACCACCTGTTCTCTCTCTCTCTCTTCAACCCAGGTATATTACCACCTGTTCTCTCTCTCTCTTCAAACCAGGTATATTACCACCTGTTCTCTCTCTCTCTCTTCAACCCAGGTATATTACCACCTGTTCTCTCTCTCTCTTCAACCCAGGTATATTACCACCTGTTCTGTCTCTCTCTCTTCAACCCAGGTATATTACCACCTGTTCTGTCTCTCTCTCTTCAGCCCAGGTATATTACCACCTGTTCTGTCTCTCTTCAACCCAGGTATATAACCACCTGTTCTCTCTCTCTTCAACCCAGGTATATTACACCTGTTCTGTCTCTCTCTCTCTTCAACCCAGGTATATTACCACCTGTTCTCTCTCTCTCTCTTCAACCCAGGTATATTACCACCTGTTCTGTCTCTCTCTCTTCAACCCAGGTATATTACCACCTGTTCTGTCTCTCTTCAACCCAGGTATATTACCACCTGTTCTCTCTCTCTTCAACCCAGGTATATTACCACCTGTTCTCTCTCTCCTCAACCCAGGTATATTACCACCTGTTCTCTCTCTCTCTCTCTCTCTTCAACCCAGGTATATTACCACCTGTTCTCTCTCTCTTCAACCCAGGTATATTACCACCTGTTCTGTCTCTCTCTCTTCAACCCAGGTATATTACCACCTGTTCTCTCTCTCTATCTTCAACCCAGGTATATTACCACCTGTTCTCTCTCTCTCTCTTCAACCCAGGTATTTACCACCTGTTCTGTCTCTCTTCAACCCAGGTATATTACCACATGCTCTCTCTCTCTCTCTTCAACCCAGGTATATTACCACCTGTTCTCTCTCTCTCTCTTCAACCCAGGTATATTACCACCTGCTCTCTCTCTCTCTCTTCAACCCAGGTATATTACCACCTGTTCTGTCTCTCTCTCTTCAACCCAGGTATATTACCACCTGTTCTCTCTCTCTCTCTTCAACCCAGGTATATTACCACCTGTTCTCTCTCTCTCTCTTCAACCCAGGTATATTACCACCTGTTCTCTCTCTCTCTCTCTTCAACCCAGGTATATTACCACCTGCTCTCTCTCTCTCTCTTCAACCCAGGTATATTACCACCTGTTCTCTCTCTCTTCAACCCAGGTATATTACCACCTGTTCTCTCTCTCTCTCTTCAACCCAGGTATATTACCACCTGTTCTCTCTCTCTCTCTTCAACCCAGGTATATTACCACCTGTTCTCTCTCTCTCTCTTCAACCCAGGTATATTACCACCTGTTCTCTCTCTCTCTCTTCAACCCAGGTATATTACCACCTGTTCTCTCTCTCTCTCTTCAACCCAGGTATATTACCACCTGTTCTCTCTCTCTCTCTTCAACCCAGGTATATTACCACCTGTTCTCTCTCTCTCTCTTCAACCCAGGTATATTACCACCTGTTCTCTCTCTCTCTTCAACCCAGGTATATTACCACCTGTTCTCTCTCTCTCTTCAACCCAGGCATATTACCACCTGTTCTCTCTCTCTCTCTTCAACCCAGGTATATTACCACCTGTTCTCTCTCTCTCTTCAACCCAGGTATATTACCACCTGTTCTGTCTCTCTCTCTCTTCAACCCAGGTATATTACCACCTGTTCTCTCTCTCTCTCTTCAACCCAGGTATATTACCACCTGCTCTCTCTCTCTCTCTTCAACCCAGGTATATTACCACCTGTTCTCTCTCTCTCTCTTCAACACAGGTATATTACCACCTGTTCTGTCTCTCTCTCTCTTCAACCCAGGTATATTACCACCTGTTCTCTCTCTCTTCAACCCAGGTATATTACCACCTGTTCTCTCTCTCTCTCTTCAACCCAGGTATATTACCACCTGTTCTCTCTCTCTCTCTTCAACCCAGGTATATTACCACCTGTTCTCTCTCTCTCTCTTCAACCCAGGTATATTACCACCTGTTCTCTCTCTCTTCAACCCAGGTATATTACCACCTGTTCTGTCTCTCTCTCTTCAACCCAGGTATATTACCACCTGTTCTCTCTCTCTCTCTTCAACCCAGGTATATTACCACCTGTTCTCTCTCTCTCTCTTCAACCCAGGTATATTACCACCTGTTCTCTCTCTCTCTCTTCAACCCAGGTATATTACCACCTGCTCTCTCTCTCTCTCTTCAACCCAGGTATATTACCACCTGTTCTCTCTCTCTTCAACCCAGGTATATTACCACCTGTTCTCTCTCTCTCTCTTCAACCCAGGTATATTACCACCTGTTCTCTCTCTCTCTCTTCAACCCAGGTATATTACCACCTGTTCTCTCTCTCTCTCTTCAACCCAGGTATATTACCACCTGTTCTCTCTCTCTCTCTTCAACCCAGGTATATTACCACCTGTTCTCTCTCTCTCTCTTCAACCCAGGTATATTACCACCTGTTCTCTCTCTCTCTCTTCAACCCAGGTATATTACCACCTGTTCTGTCTCTCTCTCTTCAACCCAGGTATATTACCACCTGTTCTCTCTCTCTCTCTTCAACCCAGGTATATTAACACCTGTTCTCTCTCTCTCTCTCTCTCTTCAACCCAGGTATATTACCACCTGTTCTCTCTCTCTTCAACCCAGGTATATTACCACCTGTTCTGTCTCTCTCTCTTCAACCCAGGTATATTACCACCTGTTCTCTCTCTCTCTCTTCAACCCAGGTATATTAACACCTGTTCTCTCTCTCTCTCTCTCTTCAACCCAGGTATATTACCACCTGTTCTCTCTCTCTTCAACCCAGGTATATTACCACCTGTTCTGTCTCTCTCTCTTCAACCCAGGTATATTACCACCTGTTCTGTCTCTCTTCAACCCAGGTATATTACCACATGCTCTCTCTCTCTCTCTTCAACCCAGGTATATTACCACCTGTTCTCTCTCTCTCTCTTCAACCCAGGTATATTACCACCTGCTCTCTCTCTCTCTCTTCAACCCAGGTATATTACCACCTGTTCTGTCTCTCTCTCTTCAACCCAGGTATATTACCACCTGTTCTCTCTCTCTCTCTTCAACCCAGGTATATTACCACCTGTTCTCTCTCTCTCTCTTCAACCCAGGTATATTACCACCTGTTCTCTCTCTCTCTCTCTTCAACCCAGGTATATTACCACCTGCTCTCTCTCTCTCTCTTCAACCCAGGTATATTACCACCTGTTCTCTCTCTCTTCAACCCAGGTATATTACCACCTGTTCTCTCTCTCTCTCTTCAACCCAGGTATATTACCACCTGTTCTCTCTCTCTCTCTTCAACCCAGGTATATTACCACCTGTTCTCTCTCTCTCTCTTCAACCCAGGTATATTACCACCTGTTCTCTCTCTCTCTCTTCAACCCAGGTATATTACCACCTGTTCTCTCTCTCTCTCTTCAACCCAGGTATATTACCACCTGTTCTCTCTCTCTCTCTTCAACCCAGGTATATTACCACCTGTTCTCTCTCTCTCTCTTCAACCCAGGTATATTACCACCTGTTCTCTCTCTCTCTTCAACCCAGGTATATTACCACCTGTTCTCTCTCTCTCTTCAACCCAGGCATATTACCACCTGTTCTCTCTCTCTCTCTTCAACCCAGGTATATTACCACCTGTTCTCTCTCTCTCTTCAACCCAGGTATATTACCACCTGTTCTGTCTCTCTCTCTCTTCAACCCAGGTATATTACCACCTGTTCTCTCTCTCTCTCTTCAACCCAGGTATATTACCACCTGCTCTCTCTCTCTCTCTTCAACCCAGGTATATTACCACCTGTTCTCTCTCTCTCTCTTCAACACAGGTATATTACCACCTGTTCTGTCTCTCTCTCTCTTCAACCCAGGTATATTACCACCTGTTCTCTCTCTCTTCAACCCAGGTATATTACCACCTGTTCTCTCTCTCTCTCTTCAACCCAGGTATATTACCACCTGTTCTCTCTCTCTCTCTTCAACCCAGGTATATTACCACCTGTTCTCTCTCTCTCTCTTCAACCCAGGTATATTACCACCTGTTCTCTCTCTCTTCAACCCAGGTATATTACCACCTGTTCTGTCTCTCTCTCTTCAACCCAGGTATATTACCACCTGTTCTCTCTCTCTCTCTTCAACCCAGGTATATTACCACCTGTTCTCTCTCTCTCTCTTCAACCCAGGTATATTACCACCTGTTCTCTCTCTCTCTCTTCAACCCAGGTATATTACCACCTGCTCTCTCTCTCTCTCTTCAACCCAGGTATATTACCACCTGTTCTCTCTCTCTTCAACCCAGGTATATTACCACCTGTTCTCTCTCTCTCTCTTCAACCCAGGTATATTACCACCTGTTCTCTCTCTCTCTCTTCAACCCAGGTATATTACCACCTGTTCTCTCTCTCTCTCTTCAACCCAGGTATATTACCACCTGTTCTCTCTCTCTCTCTTCAACCCAGGTATATTACCACCTGTTCTCTCTCTCTCTCTTCAACCCAGGTATATTACCACCTGTTCTCTCTCTCTCTCTTCAACCCAGGTATATTACCACCTGTTCTGTCTCTCTCTCTTCAACCCAGGTATATTACCACCTGTTCACTCACTCTTCAACCCAGGTATATTACCACCTGTTCTCTCTCTCTCTCTTCAACCCAGGTATATTACCTCCTGTTCTCTCTCTCTCTCTTCAACCCAGGTATATTACCACCTGTTCTCTCTCTCTCTCTTCAACCCAGGTATATTACCACCTGTTCTCTCTCTCTCTCTTCAACCCAGGTATATTACCACCTGTTCTCTCTCTCTCTTCAACCCAGGTATATTACCACCTGTTCTCTCTCTCTCTTCAACCCAGGTATATTACCACCTGTTCTCTCTCTCTCTCTTCAACCCAGGTATATTACCACCTGTTCTCTCTCTCTCTTCAACCCAGGTATATTACCACCTGTTCTGTCTCTCTCTCTCTTCAACCCAGGTATATTACCACCTGTTCTGTCTCTCTTCAACCCAGGTATATTACCACCTGTTCTCTCTCTCTTCAACCCAGGTATAGTACCACCTGTTCTGTCTCTCTCTCTTCAACCCAGGTATATTACCACCTGTTCTGTCTCTCTTCAACCCAGGTATATTACCACCTGTTCTCTCTCTCTCTCTTCAACCCAGGTATAGTACCACCTGTTCTGTCTCTCTCTCTTCAACCCAGGTATATTACCACCTGTTCTCTCTCTCTTCAACCCAGGTATAGTACCACCTGTTCTGTCTCTCTCTCTTCAACCCAGGTATAGTACCACCTGTTCTCTCTCTCTTCAACCCAGGTATAGTACCACCTGTTCTGTCTCTCTCTCTTCAAACCAGGTATATTACCACCTGTTCTGTCTCTCTTCAACCCAGGTATATTACCACCTGTTCTCTCTCTCTTCAACCCAGGTATATTACCACCTGTTCTCTCTCTCTCTTCAACCCAGGTATATTACCACCTGTTCTCTCTCTCTCTCTTCAACCCAGGTATATTACCTCCTGTTCTCTCTCTCTCTCTTCAACCCAGGTATATTACCACCTGTTCTCTCTCTCTCTCTTCAACCCAGGTATATTACCACCTGTTCTGTCTCTCTCTCTTCAACCCAGGTATATTATCACCTGTTCTCTCTCTCTTCAACCCAGGTATATTACCACCTGTTCTCTCTCTCTCTTCAACCCAGGTATATTACCTCCTGTTCTCTCTCTCTCTCTTCAACCCAGGTATATTACCACCTGTTCTGTCTCTCTCTCTTCAACCCAGGTATATTACCACCTGTTCTCTCTCTCTCTTCAACCCAGGTATATTACCACCTGTTCTGTCTCTCTCTCTTCAACCCAGGTATATTACCACCTGTTCTCTCTCTCTCTCTTCAACCCAGGTATATTACCACCTGTTCTCTCTCTCTCTCTTCAACCCAGGTATATTACCACCTGTTCTCTCTCTCTCTTCAAACCAGGTATATTACCACCTGTTCTCTCTCTCTCTCTTCAACCCAGGTATATTACCACCTGTTCTCTCTCTCTCTTCAACCCAGGTATATTACCACCTGTTCTCTCTCTCTCTTCAACCCAGGTATATTACCACCTGTTCTCTCTCTCTCTTCAACCCAGGTATATTACCACCTGTTCTGTCTCTCTCTCTTCAACCCAGGTATATTACCACCTGTTCTCTCTCTCTCTCTTCAACCCAGGTATATTACCACCTGTTCTGTCTCTCTCTCTTCAACCCAGGTATATTACCACCTGTTCTCTCTCTCTCTTCAACCCAGGTATATTACCACCTGTTCTCTCTCTCTCTCTTCAACCCAGGTATATTACCACCTGTTCTCTCTCTCTCTCTTCAACCCAGGTATATTACCACCTGTTCTCTCTCTCTCTCTTCAACCCAGGTATATTACCACCTGTTCTGTCTCTCTTCAACCCAGGTATATAACCACCTGTTCTCTCTCTCTTCAACCCAGGTATAGTACCACCTGTTCTGTCTCTCTCTCTTCAACCCAGGTATATTACCACCTGTTCTGTCTCTCTTCAACCCAGGTATATTACCACCTGTTCTCTCTCTCTTCAACCCAGGTATATTACCACCTGTTCTCTCTCTCCTCAACCCAGGTATATTACCACCTGTTCTCTCTCTCTCTCTCTCTCTCTCTTCAACCCAGGTATATTACCACCTGTTCTCTCTCTCTTCAACCCAGGTATATTACCACCTGTTCTGTCTCTCTCTCTTCAACCCAGGTATATTACCACCTGTTCTCTCTCTCTCTCTTCAACCCAGGTATATTACCACCTGTTCTCTCTCTCTCTCTTCAACCCAGGTATATTACCACCTGTTCTGTCTCTCTTCAACCCAGGTATATTACCACCTGCTCTCTCTCTCTCTCTTCAACCCAGGTATATTACCACCTGTTCTCTCTCTCTCTCTTCAACCCAGGTATATTACCACCTGCTCTCTCTCTCTCTCTTCAACCAAGGTATATTACCACCTGTTCTGTCTCTCTCTCTTCAACCCAGGTATATTACCACCTGTTCTCTCTCTCTCTCTTCAACCCAGGTATATTACCACCTGTTCTCTCTCTCTCTCTTCAACCCAGGTATATTACCACCTGTTCTCTCTCTCTCTTCAAACCAGGTATATTACCACCTGTTCTCTCTCTCTCTCTTCAACCCAGGTATATTACCACCTGTTCTCTCTCTCTCTTCAACCCAGGTATATTACCACCTGTTCTCTCTCTCTCTCTTCAACCCAGGTATATTACCTCCTGTTCTCTCTCTCTCTCTTCAACCCAGGTATATTACCACCTGTTCTGTCTCTCTCTCTTCAACCCAGGTATATTACCACCTGTTCTCTCTCTCTCTCTTCAACCCAGGTATATTACCACCTGTTCTCTCTCTCTCTCTTCAACCCAGGTATTTACCACCTGTTCTGTCTCTCTTCAACCCAGGTATATTACCACCTGTTCTCTCTCTCTCTCTTCAACCCAGGTATATTACCACCTGTTCTCTCTCTCTCTCTTCAAACCAGGTATATTACCACCTGTTCTCTCTCTCTCTCTTCAACCCAGGTATATTACCACCTGTTCTCTCTCTCTCTCTTCAAACAAGGTATATTACCACCTGTTCTCTCTCTCTCTCTTCAAACCAGGTATATTACCACCTGTTCTCTCTCTCTCTCTTCAACCCAGGTATATTACCACCTGTTCTGTCTCTCTCTCTTCAGCCCAGGTATATTACCACCTGTTCTGTCTCTCTCTCTCTTCAACCCAGGTATATTACCACCTGTTCTGTCTCTCTTCAACCCAGGTATATAACCACCTGTTCTCTCTCTCTTCAACCCAGGTATATTACCACCTGTTCTCTCTCTCTTCAACCCAGGTATAGTACCACCTGTTCTGTCTCTCTCTCTTCAACCCAGGTATATTACCACCTGTTCTCTCTCTCTCTCTTCAACCCAGGTATATTACCACCTGTTCTGTCTCTCTTCAACCCAGGTATATTACCACCTGTTCTCTCTCTCCTCAACCCAGGTATATTACCACCTGTTCTCTCTCTCTCTCTTCAACCCAGGTATATTACCACCTGTTCTCTCTCTCTCTCTCTTCAACCCAGGTATATTACCACCTGTTCTCTCTCTCTCTCTTCAACCCAGGTATATTACCACCTGTTCTCTCTCTCTCTCTCTCTTCAACCCAGGTATATTACCACCTGTTCTCTCTCTTCAACCCAGGTATATTACCACCTGTTCTGTCTCTCTCTCTTCAACCCAGGTATATTACCACCTGTTCTCTCTCTCTCTCTTCAACCCAGGTATATTACCACCTGTTCTCTCTCTCTCTCTTCAACCCAGGTATATTACCACCTGTTCTGTCTCTCTTCAACCCAGGTATATTACCACCTGCTCTCTCTCTCTCTCTTCAACCCAGGTATATTACCACCTGTTCTCTCTCTCTCTCTTCAACCCAGGTATATTACCACCTGCTCTCTCTCTCTCTCTTCAACCCAGGTATATTACCACCTGTTCTCTCTCTCTCTCTTCAACCCAGGTATATTACCACCTGTTCTGTCTCTCTCTCTTCAACCCAGGTATATTACCACCTGTTCTCTCTCTCTCTCTTCAACCCAGGTATATTACCACCTGTTCTCTCTCTCTCTCTTCAACCCAGGTATATTACCACCTGTTCTCTCTCTCTCTCTCTTCAACCCAGGTATATTACCACCTGCTCTCTCTCTCTCTCTTCAACCCAGGTATATTACCACCTGTTCTGTCTCTCTCTCTTCAACCCAGGTATATTACCACCTGCTCTCTCTCTCTCTCTTCAACCCAGGTATATTACCACCTGCTCTCTCTCTCTCTCTTCAACCCAGGTATATTACCACCTGTTCTCTCTCTCTCTCTTCAACCCAGGTATATTACCATCTGTTCTCTCTCTCTCTCTTCAACCCAGGTATATTACCACCTGTTCTGTCTCTCTTCAACCCAGGTATATTACCACCTGTTCTCTCTCTCTTCAACCCAGGTATATTACCACCTGTTCTCTCTCTC
>NC_074674.1:45543408-45595908 GCF_029448725.1 Salvelinus fontinalis | reverse complement strand
TCTGTAATTTAATTTGATATAGGTGTTAGAAACATCATAACGAAGCTATTTGAAACCGAGTTATATCAGATTATGCGAGTATATTGCTATTTTTCGGAATTTCCACAGTATTGCGTATTGAGGATTTGGACACGTTAGCTAATGTTAGCAATTGTTAGCTATAGTTAGCTGCCATATCAGAAGTTGAATGCAACGTTTTACAACCAAGCAACGATTATTTTGGACAAAAGTACCCCTTGGCCAAGATTCCGATGGAAGCTCGTCGAAAAGTAAGAGCTATTTATGATGTTATTCCATTTTTATGTGGAAAAATGTAAACTCAATAACGGTAAATAGTGACGCCGTTATTGCGGCACTAGTCTGTCTGTAACGCACACTGTATGTCTAGTAACGTTAATTTTAAAAATCTAACTTAGCGGTTGCATTAATAACTAATGCATCTTTCATTTCATGGCCAACCTGTATTTTTTTTTGTCAAGTTTATGAATAGTTTTCGATAAAAATAGTTGTATTATCATGATGCTGCCGGGCAGATTGATTGAGTAGTTGGACAGTATTTCCATTGTGTAAGCACGATTTGTGCCGCTAAATATGCACATTTTCGATCAAACTCTATATGGATTGTGTAATGTGATGTTACAGGAGTGTCATCGGAAGAATTCTGAGAAGGTTAGTGAAAAAATTAATATATTTTGGCAATGTTGACGTTATCGCTCTCTTTGGCTAGAATCAATGCTCTGGTAACGTTTGCATATGTGGTATGCTAATATAACGATTTATTGTGTTTTCGCTGTAAGACACTTAGAACATCTGAAATATTGTCTGTATTCACAGGATCTGTGTCTTTCGATTAGTGTATGCTGTGTATTTTTACGAAATGTTTGATGATTAGTAATTAGGTAAACACGTTGCTCTATGTAGTTATTCTAGTCCATTTGTGACGGTGGGTGCAATTGTAACCTATGACATCTACCTGAAATATGCACATTTTTCTAACAAAACCTATCCTATACCATAAATATGTTATCAGACTGTCATCTGAGGAGGTTTTTTCTTGGTTAGTGGCTATCAATATCTTAGTTTAGCCGAATTGGTGATAGCTACTGGTGTTGAGAGAAAATGGTGGACAAGAAAAATGGTGATTTTTGCTAACGTGTTTAGCTAATAGATTTACATATTGTGTCTTCCCTGTAAAACGTTTTAAAAATCTGAAATGGTGGCTTTATTCACAGGATCTGTATCTTTCATTAGGTGTCTTGGACTTGTGATTTAATGATATTTAGATGCTACTATTTAATTGTGACGCTATGCTAGCGATGCTAATCAGTGTGGGGGGGGTGGGGGGTGCTCCCGGACCCGGGGTAGGTGCTCGGTAGAGGTTAACCTATGTTTGAACCGACCCAGCTATAACTCTGTGGATCATTAACCTATGTTTGAACCGACCCAGCTATAACTCTGTGAAGATAAGAGACAGGAGAGCCTCCTCCAGGTTTTCCGTATCTGGGGGAGGGGGGCTGGAACTGTCAGCTAAGGGGTAATAAACTGGTAAAAGGCTTCAGGAGATAATCCAGATTAGTGTGTATGTATGTGTGTTAGTAAAAGAAGGGATAAAATAACGGTTTTTATATATGCACGTCAGAGTACTTTCGAGAATAAACACTATTGATTAACTAGCTAAGTTCATTGTTTACCCAGCTAGGTTCATTGTTTACCTAGCTAGGTTCATTGTTTACCTAACTAGGTTCATTGTTTACCTAGCTAGGTTCATTGTTTACCTAACTAGGTTCATTGTTTACCTAGCTAGGTTCATTGTTTACCTAGCTAGGTTCATTGTTTACTTAGCTAGGTGCATTATTTACCTAGGTAGCTAGCTACATGTCTTAAGCTAAAGTGTACAACACCCGTTTAATATAGCCGGTGTCAGTAAACGTCGGCAAAAAAGCGTAATGAAATTGTTGCCAGCAGAGCTGGTTAGGCCGTTTACATGTTTTTCAGAGGTAAACAAATCATCGGCCAGAGCTGGTTAGGCTGTTTACATGTTATCTAGAGGTAAACAAATCATCGGCCAGAGCTGGTTAGGCTGTTTACATGTTATCCAGAGGTAAACAAATCATCGGCCAGAGCTGGTTAGGCTGTTTACATGTTATCTAGAGGTAAACAAATCATCGGCCAGAGCTGGTTAGGCTGTTTACATGTTATCCAGAGGTAAACAAATCATCGGCCAGAGTATCGACGGTGCGCTCTGAACTCTCCGAGAAACAGAGTATAAATATAAAGAAAAGGACATTAAGCCCTAAAACATCCTTACAATTCAGAGCACTGGAAACCCAAGAGCTGAACCCTGAAAAGAGTCCCCTGTCAGCTGCTCAGAGCACTGGAAACCCAAGAGCTGAACCCTGAAAAGAGTCCCCTGTCAGCTGCTCAGAGCACTGGAAACCCAAGAGCTGAACCCTGAAAAGAGTCCCCTGTCAGCTGCTCAGAGCACTGGAAACCCAAGAGCTGAACCCTGAAAAGAGTCCCCTGTCAGCTGCTCAGAGCACTGGAAACCCAAGAGCTGAACCCTGAAAAGAGTCCCCTGTCAGCTGCTCAGAGCACTGGAAACCCAAGAGCTGAACCCTGAAAAGAGTCCCCTGTCAGCTGCTCAGAGCACTGGAAACCCAAGAGCTGAACCCTGAAAAGAGTCCCCTGTCAGCTGCTCAGAGCACTGGAAACCCAAGAGCTGAACCCTGAAAAGAGTCCCCTGTCAGCTGCTCAGAGCACTGGAAACCCAAGAGCTGAATCCTGAAAAGAGTCCCCTGTCAGCTGCTCAGAGCACTGGAAACCCAAGAGCCGAACCCTGAAAAGAGTCCCCTGTCAGCTGCTCAGAGCACTGGAAACCCAAGAGCTGAATCCTGAAAAGAGTCCCCTGTCAGCTGCTCAGAGCACTGGAAACCCACGAGCTGAACCCTGAAAAGAGTCCCCTGTCAGCTGCTCAGAGCACTGGAAACCCAAGAGCTGAACCCTGAAAAGAGTCCCCTGTCAGCTGCTCAGAGCACTGGAAACCCAAGAGCTGAACCCTGAAAAGAGTCCCCTGTCAGCTGCTCAGAGCACTGGAAACCCAAGAGCTGAACCCTGAAAAGAGTCCCCTGTCAGCTGCTCAGAGCACTGGAAACCCACGAGCTGAACCCTGAAAAGAGTCCCCTGTCAGCTGCTCAGAGCACTGGAAACCCAAGAGCTGAACCCTGAAAAGAGTCCCCTGTCAGCTGCTCAGAGCACTGGAAACCCAAGAGCTGAACCCTGAAAAGAGTCCCCTGTCAGCTGCTCAGAGCACTGGAAACCCACGAGCTGAACCCTGAAAAGAGTCCCCTGTCAGCTGCTCAGAGCACTGGAAACCCACGAGCTGAACCCTGAAAAGAGTCCCCTGTCAGCTGCTCAGAGCACTGGAAACCCAAGAGCTGAACCCTGAAAAGAGTCCCCTGTCAGCTGCTCAGAGCACTGGAAACCCAAGAGCTGAACCCTGAAAAGAGTCCCCTGTCAGCTGCTCAGAGCACTGGAAACCCACGAGCTGAACCCTGAAAAGAGTCCCCTGTCAGCTGTTAACCCTAAACCCTTTTATCCAAACACACAAGGAAATCAACCAAGTTGTTATAGAAATTAAACCTCGTATTTGACAAATTGGTAAAACGGAAACGAAAACACAGAATGAACTAAATTGCTATTTGGCTTAAAAAGAGAAAACAAACTGGCATAATATCTGTACTCTGTCAGAGATACAAAACAGAGACAGATCCCGACCAAAACACAAAGCAACCACCAATTAGAAAAAGGGAGACACAAAAAGACATGGCCACCCAAAGAGGAGCGTCTATTTGGGCACTGAACTATAGGGGAGGTGGAGACAGAGATGCACTGCCTCCTCTACTGCCAAATACAATCATATTTTTTCAAGAAAATATCTCAATCGATTCTCTGAGGGAGAAACCGCAGGTATTAGTGCCAGATATGTGAATGACAACAGCCTGAGGGACATTTCATTCCCTAAATGAGGTATTAGTGTTAATATGTGTATTAGTATTATTATTAGGTATTCCCTAAACGACTCACCTGGAAGTTGTGGCTGAATCCTACGATGCTCTGCATGTTGTAACTGTAGTAACCCAGAACGTACTCTCCTCCGACTAGTGGGACGTCATCCTTATTCACACACACCTACACACATACACACACACGCACACGCACACACACACACACGCACACGCACACGCACACACGCACGCACGCACGCACGCACGCACGCACGCACGCACGCACACACACACACACACACACACACACACACACACACACACACACACACACACACACACACGTTAATACAGGAAACAGGTTAACACAGGACACTGGGACATGAGACAATATTGAACACACAATATCCTCAACAACACACACTAATCTGTACCTGCATGACCTCGTTGACCTCTGCTAGTTCACCTTTGACCCAGACGAAGGTAGTGTAGTCCAACGCAGTCTTAAAACCCACCTGCAGAGGGAGACACACACACACACACACCACACACACACACACACACACACACACACACACACACACGTTTACAGATCAGAAACATCAGAGCATGAAGATAGGATGTTGTCCATCAGAGCTTTCTCTGCCTCACCTCACATTGCCAAAGCAAATCTATCTGTCTGTCTCTGTTTATCTCTCCCACCTCTCTCTCCCCCACCTCTCTCTCCCCCACCTCTCCCTCCCCCACCTCTCTCTCCCCCACCTCTCCCTCCCCCACCTCTCTCTCCCCCACCTCTCTCTCCCCCACCTCTCCCTCCCCCACCTCTCTCTCCCCCACCACTCTCTCTCCCCCACCTCTCTCTCCCCCACCTCTCCCTCCCCCACCTCTCCCTCCCCCACCTCTCTCTCCCCCACCTCTCTCTCAATTCAATTCAATTCAATTCAATTGACTTTATTGACATGGCAAGTTCGTTATTACTTACATTGTCAAAGTATACATATCGAAAAATAAAAATCAAATATTTATGTATATATATACAATATATATATATATTTATATATAAATAAATGGTGGGACCAACAGCAATAATAACAGTAGTAGTGGACATGGGATCACCATTAACAACAACTACAACAACAATATTAATCAGAACAACAATAAATTAAAGCAACAGTAGTAGACCAGTGTCAATATGACTGAGAAGACACGTGACCTGGTAGTAGACCAGAGTCAATATGACTGAGAAGACACGTGACCTGGTAGTAGACCAGAGTCAATATGACTTGAGAAGACATATGACCTGGTAGTAGACCAGTGTCAATATGACTTGAGAAGACATATGACCTGGTAGTAGACCAGTGTCAACATGACTGAGAAGACACATGACCTGGTAGTAGACCAGTGTCAACATGACTGAGAAGACACATGACCTGGTAGTAGACCAGTGTCAATATGACTTGAGAAGACATATGACCTGGTAGTAGACCAGTGTCAATATGACTTGAGAAGACATATGACCTGGTAGTAGACCAGTGTCAATGTGACTTGAGAAGACATATGACCTGGTAGTAGACCAGTGTCAATATGACTTGAGAAGACATATGACCTGGTAGTAGACCAGTGTCAATGTGACTTGAGAAGACATATGACCTGGTAGTAGACCAGTGTCAATGTGACTTGAGAAGACATATGACCTGGTAGTAGACCAGTGTCAATATGACTTGAGAAGACATATGACCTGGTAGTAGACCAGTGTCAATGTGACTTGAGAAGACATATGACCTGGTAGTAGACCAGTGTCAATGTGACTTGAGAAGACATATGACCTGGTATGAAAGACAAAACAAAACTAAGCTAAATGGGAAATATTATCAACATTACTTTGCATTTTTCACTGGCTGTCCCTCAGGTTGTGGCAGGAGGACACATATTTGGCTGCCAAAACTGCACATTTTGGCTTTTCACCCAATAAATATTTGATAGTTTCAAATTCTTTGTATTGAGTTATAATTTTGGGAAAGAAATATGCTCTTAGGTCTGAGTATTTGTCACAGTGTAATAGGAAATGCACCTCTGTCTCTACCTCTCCTCTGGAGCAGAGTGAGCACAGCCTGTCCTCTCTGGGCAGCCAGGTTTGTCTGTGACGACCGGTCTCTATAGCCAGACGGTGCTCACTGAGTCTGTACCTAGTCAATGTTTTCCTCAGTTTTCTATCAGTCACAGTGGTCAGATAGTCTGCCACCATGTACTGTCTGTTTAGAGCCAAATAGCATTGAAGTTTACTTTGATTTTTTGTGGTGTCTTTCCAATAGGTTATATATTTTTCTTTTTGTTTTGTGATGATTTGGTTGGGCCAGATTTTCTGAGGGCTGTCCCGGGGCTCTATGGGGTTGGTTTGGGTTGGTGAACTGAGCCTCAGAACCAGCTGGCTGAGGGGACTCTTCTCTGGTTTCATCTCTTGACATTGTAGAGCTGTGTGATGGAATGTTTTAGGGTCACTTGTTTTTAGATGATTGTAAAATTTGATGGCCCTTTTTTCTATTCGAATGAGGAGGGGGTATTGGCCCAATTCTGCCCTACATGCGTTATTTGGAGTTTTTCTTTGTACTTGCAATACAGTCTTGCAAAACTCTGCATGCAATATTTCAGTTGGATGTTTGTCCCATTTAGTAAATTCGTTATTAGAGAGTGGACCCCATACTTCACTGCCATATAGAGCAATTGGTTCTATAACTGATTGAAAAATTTTGAGCCAGATTCTAATTGGAATTTCAATTTTGATGTTCCTTTTAATGGCATAAAATGCTCTTCTTGCTTTGTCTCTCAGCTCATTCACAGCCATGTGAAAGCTACCTGTGTTGCTCATATTTAGTCCTAGATATGTGTAGTTTTTGGTGTGTTCTAATAGAACTGTGTCCAAATAGAATTTATATTTGTCATCCTTATTTCCCAACCTTTTTTGGAATATCATTATATTTGTTTTTTTTAGGTTAACGGTCAGAGCCCAGGTCTGACAGAACCTGTGAAGACGATCTAGGTGCTGCTGTAACCCCTCTTTAGTGGGAGACAGCAGCACCAGGTCATCTGCGTACAGCAGACACTCTTTAGTGGGAGACAGCAGCACCAGGTCATCTGCGTACAGCAGACCCTCTTTAGTGGGAGACAGCAGCACCAGGTCATCTGCGTACAGCAGACCCTCTTTAGTGGGAGACAGCAGCACCAGGTCATCTGCCTACAGCAGACCCTCTTTAGTGGGAGACAGCAGCACCAGGTCATCTGCCTACAGCAGACCCTCTTTAGTGGGAGACAGCAGCACCAGGTCATCTGCGTTCAGCAGACACTCTTTAGTGGGAGACAGCAGCACCAGGTCATCTGTGTACAGCAGACCCTCCTTAGTGGGAGACAGCAGCACCAGGTCATCTGCGTTCAGCAGACACTCTTTAGTGGGAGACAGCAGCACCAGGTCATCTGTGTACAGCAGACCCTCTTTAGTGGGAGACAGCAGCACCAGGTCATCTGCGTACAGCAGACACTTGATTTCAGTGTTGTGTAGGGTGATACCAGGTGCTGCCGATTCTTCTAATGTTTTTGCCAATTCATTAATGTAGATGTTAAATAATGTTGGACTTATTGGGCAGCCCTGTTTCACTCCCCGCCCCTGAGAGAAGAAGTCTGTTTGCTTGTTGCCAATTTTAACCGCACATTTGTTTTTAGTGTACATTGATTTAATAAAATCATATGTTTTCCCTCCAATACCACTTTCTATTAGTTTATAAAAAAGACCTTCGTGCCAAATTGAGTCAAATGCTTTCTTGAAATCTACAAAACACAAGTAGATTTTGCCTTTGTTTTGGTTAACTTGTTTATCAATTAGAGTGTGGAGGGTGTAAATGTGGTCTGTTGTACGATAATTTTTTTCTCTCTCTCTCTCTCTCTCTCTCTCTCTTTCTCCTCATTGTCTCCCACTATAACTCTTTCCTCCCCCACCTCTCTCTCCACACCTCTCTCTCTCCCCCACCTCTCTCTCTCTCTCTCTCTCTCTCTCTCTCTCTCTCTCTCTCTCTCTCTCTCTCTCTCTCTCTCGCCTCTCACTCTCTCTCTCTCTCTCTCCCACCTCTCACTCTCTCTCTCTCTCTCTCTCCCACCTCTCACTCTCTTTCTCTTCATTGTCTCCCACTATAACTCTTTCCTCCCCCACCTCTCTCTCTCCCTCACCTCTCTCTCTCTCTCCCTCACCTCTCTCTCTCTCTTACTCCTCATTGTCTCCCACTATAACTCCTTCCCCTCACCTTGTAAAGCCCTATCCAGTCCCAGGTAGAGGACATGAAGTCTTCAAGGATGGTGTAGGACAGCACAGCTTCCTGGTCAGCCCTCCACTGACCCTCTGGACACACACTGACCAGCGCACTGTCACAACGCTTCCTCATCTACAGGGAGAGGACAGGGGTTATGTGTGTCTCTGTGTGTGTGTGTGTGTGTGTCTCGGTGTGTATTTGTGTGTGTTCCTACCTCCAGGTTAAAGATTCCTATGACAGGTTTGTGGTCGCTGACCCCGTAGCTGGGGTCGCAGGTGTAGGTGTCCTGGAGCACCTCGAATGGATACTCCGGCTGTCCGTCATCCGAGTGCTGTGTGGAGGTCGACGCCCTCTCCTCCTCGTCATCCTCAGGGGGCGGGGTTTTGGGTTTGATGCGCCACAGAATGCGGTCGGTCCATGCTGGCTTCCTCTTCTTACCACTGGCCAATCAAAGAACACGGGAAGTGATGTCACTATGGGATAAGGAGACTCGGAGAGTTTCATCTCTCTCTCCCCTCTCCCTCTCTCTAGTTACAGTGATCAGACTCAACTCACTAAGTTCTGGGAGTGAAGGGGTTGGGGGGGTGAAGGGGGGGGGTGAATGGGAGGGGTGTGAAGGGGTTGGGGGGGTGTAAGGAGTTGGGTAGGAGGGTGTAAGGGAGGGGGGGGGGGTTCATTTTGGAAGCTATTTTAGATTTAGTCTCAGTTATAGTCCTAAAATACCTTTCTAGACATTTCATTCTTTGCAAATTTTAGTTGTTATGAGTCGACTAAAACTCTGGACAATTTTAGTCTAGTTTTAGTCACAACCATTTTAGTCACATAATAGTAATATTTAGGACACCTCTAACTTTCATCATGTTCACATTCAGATAGCCTTGTCCTACTAGGCCTACTGTCGCTCCCATACCTTAGCCTGTCTAGGATGAGGGTGCCGCTAGCGGCACTCCCCCCCCCCCCCCACTGAAAAACCAGTTTTTTTTTTAAATATTTAACTTTCACACATTAAAGTCCAATACAGCTAATGAAAGACACAGATCTTGTGAATCCAGCCAACATGTCCGATTTTTAAAATGTTTTACAGGGAAGACACAATATGTAAAGATGTACATCTATTACCTAAAAACACATTAGCATAATCCACCATCTTTTATTTGTCCACCAACACCAGTAGCTATCACCAATTCGGCTAAACTAAGATATTTATAGCCCCTAACCAAGAAAAAAACTCATCAGATGACAGTCTGATAACATATTTATGGTATGGGATAGGTTTTGTTAGAAAAAAGTGCATATTTCAGGTAGATGGCATAGGTTACAATTGCACCCACCGTCACAAATGGACTAGAAAAACTACATAGAGCAACGTGTTTACCTACTTACTAATCATCAAACATTTCGTAAAAATACACAGCATACACTAATCGAAAGACACAGATCCTGTGAATACAGACAATATTTCAGATTTTCTAAGTGTCTTACAGCGAAAACACAATAAATCGTTATATTAGCATAGCACATAGCACATAGCAGCCCAGCATTGATTCTAGCCAAAGTGGGCGATAACGTCAACATCGCCAAAATATATTAATTTTTTCACTAACCTTCTCAGAATTCTTCCGATGACACTCCTGTAACATCATATTACACAATCCATATAGAGTTTGATCGAAAATGTTTATATTTAGCCACCAAAATCATGGTTAGACAATGTGAAATGTAGCCCAGCTGGTGAGAAAATGTCCGTGCGCCATATTAGACAGTGATCTACTCTTATACATAAATACTCATAAACGTGACTAAAAAATATAGGGTGGACAGGGATTGATAGACAATTTAATTCTTAATACAATCACGGAATTACATTTTTTAAATTATCCTTACTTTTCAATACAGTTTGCGCCAAGCGAAGCTACGTCAAAAAACATGGCGTCCTAAGCCACTAACATTTTTCGACAGAAACACGATTTATCATAATAAAAATGTCCTACTTTGAGCTGTTCTTCCATCAGTATCTTGGGCAAAGGATCCTTTCTTGGGTCTAATCGTCTTTTGGTGGAAAGCTGTCCTCTTGCCATGTGGAAATGCCAACTGCGTTCGGGATGAACTGGAAGCGTGCCCAGCAATTCACAGCGTTTCAGAAATAAATGTCCCAAAATCGCACTAAACGGATATAAATTGCTATAAAACGCTTTAAATTAACTACCTTATGATGTTTTTAACTCCCATAATGAGTAGAAACATGACCAGAGTAATATTACTCCCTCCACTAATGCTTGGAACAAGTGCGGGTCGATGTCCTCCAGGCGCATTACGCAGCAAGAAAAGACTTGCTAGCTACAGGGTTTTTTAATTTATAGTGCCTGTGAACGCGCAATCGACCCCATTCAAATCGTCATCACGTAAAGGCATCCAGGGGAAGACGTAAGCAGTGTCCGTATACTCATAGCCATAACAGTGCCCTTTTAACTGACTCCAGATCAGGGGCCAACATTTCTGAAATCTGACTCCATGTCAGGGAAATTGCTGTAGAATGACTTCTGTTCCACTTAGAGACAAAATGTCAACTCCTATAGAAACTATAGACTGTTTTCTATCCAATAATAATAATAATATGCATATTGTACGATCAAGAATTTTGTGGGAAGCCGTTTCAAAAATTACACGATTAGCATAAATAGTGACAACAGCGCCCCCATCCTCAACAGGTTAGCTTGCAACATTGATATGGTGGCAGATTATAACCAATACTAGACACAATTAATCATAATGGCTCTAAAGCCTTGGCTACAGGTTAAACATATTACATCTCTGATTTTCTCCCCATCATAACCGTCAATGGGGGTCAAATAACAGTGGTTGAAAAAGGTCGAGAATTTGAGCTTTAAAAAAAAATGTCAGACAAAAATGACAAAAATATTCAAGATATAGCATTCGTTTTTTCCCAAAGGACAAAAAGCAACCAAAACTCACATTGGCGGTCTGTGGTACGAGAGCGGCAACACGAATGAATGGATAACAGGTGGAAAAATACAGCTTCTGATGTGATCAATGCAAAAATAGCATGAAAGTAGGAGAGCGTAAACATTGTGGTTAGTTACAAGTCAAGAGATCTGTCTTCAGATCAGTTCAGAAGATTGACGAGGGACAAAAATGGCCGCCTGGGAGCTGCTCTCCTGACAACCTGGCAGATCAGCTCAATCAGACCGGGCAACTCAATTCAGCCAATGAGAAGATTGCATTAAATAGGTTTGAACAAAACACATGAAAAGGACTGAAATTAAAAGTAATAACGTTTTTTTAAAGGGCATCTCGTCTCGTTCTCATCAAAGTTTTAGATTGTTGACAAGTATATTTCGTCGTAATTACTGTTGACGAAACTTGTTGAAGGTCAGTGTCCTGCCTCAACGCAAACTGGTTCAGCCTGACTCTAACCAAACTGGTTCAGCCTGACTCTAACCAAACTGGTTCAGCCTGACTCAAACCAAACGGGTTCAGCCTGACTCAACCCAAACTGGTTCAGCCTGACTCTAACCCAAACTGGTTCAGCCTGACTCTAACCCAAACTGGTTCAGCCTGACTCTAACCCAAACTGGTTCAGCATGACCCTAACCCAAACTGGTTCAACCTGACTCTAATCCAAACTGGTTCAGCCTGACTCTAACCCAAACTGGTTCAACCTGACTCTAATCCAAACTGGTTCAGCCTGACTCTAACCCAAACTGGTTCAACCTGACTCTAACCCAAACTGGTTCAGCCTGACTCTAACCCAAACTGGTTCAGCCTGACTCTAACCCAAACTGGTTCAGCCTGACTCTACCCAAACTGGTTTAGCCTGACTCAAACCAAACTGGTTTAGCCTGACTCAAACCAAACGGGTTCAGCCTGACTCAAACCCAACTGGTTCAGCCTGACTCAAATCAAACTGGTTTAGCCTGACTCAAACCAAACGGGTTCAGCCTGACTCAAACCCAACTGGTTCAGCCTGACTCTAACCAAAACTGGTTCAGCCTGACTCTAACCAAACTGGTTTAGTCTGACTCTAACCCAAACTGGTTCAGCCTGACTCTAACCAAACTGGTTCAGCCTGACTCTAACCAAACTGGTTCAGCCTGACTCTAACCAAACTGGTTCAGCCTGACTCTAACCCAAACTGGTTCAGCCTGACTCTAACCCAAACTGGTTCAGCCTGACTCTAACACAAACTGGTTCAGCCTGACTAACCCAAACTGGTTCAGCCTGACTCTAACCCAAACTGGTTCAGCCTGACTATAACCCAAACTGGTTCAGCCTGACTCTAACCCAAACTGGTTCAGCCTGACTCTAACCCAAACTGGTTCAGCCTGACTCTAACCCAAACTGGTTCAGCCTGACTCTAACCCAAACTGGTTCAGCCTGACTCTAACCCAAACTGGTTCAGCCTGACTCTAACCCAAACTGGTTCAGCCTGACTCTAACCCAAACTGGTTCAGCCTGACTCAACCCAAACTGTACCTCTATAGTTCAGCCAGACTCAAACTAAACTAATCCTCTATAGTTCAGCCAGACTCAAACTAAACTAGTCCTCTATAGTTCAGCCAGACTCAAACCAAACTAGTCCTTTATAGTTCAGCCTGACTCAAACCAAACTAGTCCTCTATAGTTTAGCATGACTCAAATTAAACTGTTCCTCAATATTTCAGCCTGACTCAAACCAAACTAGTACTAAAGTTCAGCAGGCATAGTGTGTTGTTGGCAGCCTCTGTTTCTCCCTTGTGGGGTAGAGTTCTCAACACGCCCACCTTGTGGGGTAGAGTTCTCAACACGCCCACCTTGTGGGGTAGAGTTCTCAACACGCCCACCTTGTGGGGTAGAGTTCTCAACACGCCCACCTTGTGGGGTAGAGTTCTCAACACGCCCACCTTGTGGGGTAGAGTTCTCAACACGCCCACCTTGTGGGGTAGAGTTCTCAACACGCCCACCTTGTGGGGTAGAGTTCTCAACACGCCCACCTTGTGGGGTAGAGTTCTCAACACGCCCACCTTGTGGGGTAGAGTTCTCAACACGCCCACCTTGTGGGGTAGAGTTCTCAACACGCCCACCTTGTGGGGTAGAGTTCTCAACACGCCCACCTTGTGGGGTAGAGTTCTCAACACGCCCACCTTGTGGGGTAGAGTTCTCAACACGCCCACCTTGTGGGGTAGAGTTCTCAACACGCCCACCTTGTGGGGTAGAGTTCTCAACACGCCCACCTTGTGGGGTAGAGTTCTCAACACGCCCACCTTGTGAGGTAGAGTTCTCAACACACCCACCCGGGTCAGGGGTTAAGGTCAGGGACGGTGTTCTGCTGGTACACATGGTGCCACGGTTTAGGGTCAGGGGTTAAGGTCAGGGTCGGTGTTCTAATGGGACACAGGGTGCAATGGATTAGGGTCAGGGGTTAAGGTCAGGGGTTAAGGTGTGGGACGGTGTTCTGCTGGTACACATGGTGCCATGGGTTAGGGTCAGGAGTTAAGGTCAGGGACGGTGTTCTGCTGGTACACATGGTGCCATGGGTTAGGGTCAGGGGTTAAGGTCAGGGGTTAAGGTCAGGGACGGTGTTCTGCTGGGACACAGGGTGCCACGGGTCAGGGGTAAAGGTGTGGGACGGTGTTCTGCTGGTACACATGGTGCCATGGGTTAGGGTCAGGGGTTAAGGTCAGGGGTTAGGGTCAGGGGTTAAGGTCAGGGGTTAAGGTCAGGGACAGTGTTCTGCTGGGACACAGGGTACCATGGGTTAGGGTCAGGGGTTAAGGTCAGGGGTTAGGGTCAGGGGTTAAGGTGTGAGACGGGTGGGGTGGGGGAGGAGGCTTGTTTAATTGTACTGTGGTTGTACCAGCATTCTAGACGTGTTCACTGCCCCAGTGTTAATATCTTCTGGTCACAGGTTGCCAGGTCTGCGTCCAGTGTGAAGACCTCCTGGTCACAGGTTGCCAGGTCTGCGTCCAGTGTGAAGACCTCCTGGTCACAGGTTGCCAGGTCTGCGTCCAGTGTGAAGACCTCCTGGTCACAGGTTGCCAGGTCTGCGTCCAGTTTGAGGACTTCCTGGTCACAGGTTGTCAGGTCTGCGTCCAGTGTGAAGATCTCCTGGTCACAGGTTGCCAGGTCTGCGTCCAGTGTGAAGCCGTTCTGGTCACAGGTTGCCAGGTCTGCATCCAGTTTGAAGACCTCCTGGTCACAGGTTGCCAGGTCTGCGTCCAGTTTGAAGACCTCCTGGTCACAGGTTGCCAGGTCTGCGTCCAGTGTGAAGATCTCCTGGTCACAGGTTGCCAGGTCTGCGTCCAGTGTGAAGATCTCCTGGTCACAGGTTTCCAGGTCTGCGTCCAGTTTGAAGACCTCCTGGTCACAGGTTGCCAGGTCAGCGTCCAGTGTGAAGATCTCCTGGTCACAGGTTGCCAGGTCTGCGTCCAGTGTGAAGATCTCCTGGTCACAGGTTGCCAGGTCTGCGTCCAGTTTGAAGACCTCCTGGTCACAGGTTGCCAGGTCTGCGTCCAGTGTGAAGATCTCCTGGTCACAGGTTGCCAGGTCTGCGTCCAGTGTGAAGATCTCCTGGTCACAGGTTGCCAGGTCTGCGTCCAGTGTGAAGATCTCCTGGTCACAGGTTGCCAGGTCTGCGTCCAGTGTGAAGATCTCCTGGTCACAGGTTGCCAAGTCTGCGTCCAGTGTGAAGATCTCCTGGTCACAGGTTGCCAGGTCTGCGTCCAGTGTGAGGACCTCCTGGTCACAGGTTGCCAGGTCTGTGTCCAGTGTGAAGACCTCCTGGTCACAGGTTGCCAGGTCTGCGTCTAGTGTGAAGACCTCCTGGTCACAGGTTGCCAGGTCTGCGTCCAGTGTGAAAACCTTCCGGTCACAGGTTGCCAGGTCTGCATCCAGTGTGAAAATCTCCTGGTCACAGGTTGCCAGGTCTGCGTCCAGTGTGAAGATCTCCCGGTCACAGGTTGCCAGGTCTGCGTCCAGTGTGAAAACCTCCTGGTCACAGGTTGCCAGGTCTGCATCCAGTTTGAAGACCTCAAGGTCACAGGTTGCCAGGTCTGCGTCCAGTTTGAAGATCTCCTGGTCACAGGTTGCCAGGTCTGCGTCCAGTGTGAAGTTCTCCTGGTCACAGGTTGCCAGGTCTGCGTCCAGTTTGAAGACCTCCTGGTCACAGGTTGCCAGGTCTGCGTCTATTGTGAAGATCTCCTGGTCACAGGTTGCCAGGTCTGCGTCCAGTGTGAAGATCTCCTGGTCACAGGTTGCCAGGTCTGCATCCAGTGTGAAAATCTCCTGGTCACAGGTTGCCAGGTCTGCGTCCAGTTTGAAGATCTCCTGGTCACAGCTTGCCAGGTCTGCGTCCAGTGTGAAGACCTCCTGGTCACAGGTTGCCAGGTCTGCGTCCAGTTTGAAGACCTCCTGGTCACAGGTTGCCAGGTCTGCGTCCAGTGTGAAGATCTCCTGGTCACAGGTTGACAGGTCTGCATCCAGTGTGAAAATCTCCTGGTCACAGGTTGCCAGGTCTGCGTCCAGTTTGAAGATCTCCTGGTCACAGGTTGCCAGGTCTGCGTCCAGTGTGAAAACCTCCTGGTCACAGGTTGCCAGGTCTGCGTCCAGTTTGAAGACCTCCTGGTCACAGGTTGCCAGGTCTGCGTCCAGTGTGAAAACCTCCTGGTCACAGGTTGCCAGGCCTGCGTCCAGTTTGAAGACCTCCTGGTCACAGGTTGCCAGGTCTGCGTCCAGTTTGAAAATCTCCTGGTCACAGGTTGCCAGGTCTGCGTCCAGTGTGAAGATCTCCTGGTCACAGGTTGCCAGGTCTGCGTCCAGTGTGAAAACCTCCTGGTCACAGGTTGCCAGGTGTGCGTCCAGTTTGAAAATCTCCTGGTCACAGGTTGCCAGGTCTGCGTCCAGTGTGAAGATCTCCTGGTCACAGGTTGCCAGGTCTGCGTCCAGTGTGAAAACCTCCTGGTCACAGGTTGCCAGGTCTGCGTCCAGTTTGAAGATCTCCTGGTCACAGGTTGCCAGGTCTGCGTCCAGTTTGAAGACCTCCTGGTCACAGGTTGCCAGGTCTGCGTCCAGTTTGAAGACCTCCTGGTCACAGGTTGCCAGGTCTGCGTCCAGTTTGAAGACCTCCTGGTCACAGGTTGCCAGGTCTCTGTCCAGTTTGAAGACCTCCTGGTCACAGGTTGCCAGGTCTGCGTCCAGTTTGAAGACCTCCTGGTCACAGGTTGCCAGGTCTGCGTCCAGTATAGACGGTGCTACCATTCCCTATCTTCCCAATATACTATTGTTGAACAATGACTCTACACTGATTCGCACAGAAACAAGTATGATTGCCTGGACTGACTGGCGTCAAAAATCATGTTGGTGACGAGATGCAGACCTCCACATAAAGCTCAGTATAACTCAATGGCTACAACACTTCATTGACGTCCTTTCACTAGAGGTCTCCATCGCTTGGTGAGCGGCGCCATGGAGACGACATTAGATGCTTTTTAATAGAGCAGTCAAAAAGGTCATAAAGGTCAACAGCTTATTAGTAGTTAACGTAAAGTTAACGTAAAGTTAACTTCTTATGGCTGCAAGGGGCAGTATTGAGTAGCCTGATAAAATGTGTCCATTTCAAACGGCCTCGTACTCAATTCTTGCTCGTACAATATGCATATTATTATTACTATTGGATAGAAAACACTCTCTAGTTTCTAAAACCGTTTGAAATATTTCTCTGAGTGAAACAGAACTCATTCTGCAGCACTTTTCCTGACCAGGAAGTGGAACGTCTGAAATCGATGCTCTGTTCTTCTTCATGCCTATACATGGGCACAAGACCTATTAGTAAACATACACGTCATACACCTTCCTCTGGGTGTCAAGAGGCTGTGAGAGAAGAAATTAGGTGATTATCTCGATCTGGGATGGAATAAATCCTCTTGGAATGACGTGTACCCAATTTCCGGTACTGTGAAGAGCGCAATTTGGACAGTGGGGTTGCCTTTTGTTTTGCTGACGTTATATGAGACTATTATTTTCGGCTTTGATTTTATTTGATCCATGTCACCATATCATCGTAAAGTATGTTTTTTCAATATAGTTTCATCAGATTATTGAAATTTTTTCGGGAGTTTTGCCGTGTTCCGTTCTCTTCCGTTTGTTTACACGGAGAGATCCGTGCAACCCGGCTAGCGCGCTTGCTAAATGGAGAGAGAAAGTTGCCATTCTGAATCCAAACAACGACTCATCTGGACAAAGGACACCTTTTTCAACATTCTGATGAAAGATCAGCAAAAGTAAGACCCAATTTATGATGTTAGTTCATATATCTGTCGTAGTCGCCGGCGCCCAAGTGTTTCTGGCTATTGTGCTAAGCTAATATAATACTACATTTTGTTTTCGCTGTAAAACACTTAATAAATCGGAAATATTGTCTGGCATCACAAGATGCCTGTCTTTCATTTGCTGTACACTATGTATTTTTCAGAAATGTTTTATGATGAGTAATTAGGTATTTGACGTTGGTGTCTGTAAATATTATGGCTGCTTTCGGTGCAATTTCTGAATGTAGCTGCAATGTAAACTATGATTTATACCTGAAGTATGCACATTTTTCGAAAAAAACATATGCTATACAATAAATATGTTATCAGACTGTCATCTGATGAAGTTGTTTCTTGGTTAGTGGCTATTTATATCTTTATTTGGCCGAATTTGTGATAGCTACTGATGGAGTCAAAAACTGATGGAGTAATAAAAGTGGAGTCTTTTGCTAACGTGGTTAGCTAATAGATTTACATATTTTGTCTTCCCTGTAAAACATTTAAAAAATCGGACATGTTTGCTGGATTCATGATATGTGTACCTTTCATATGCTGTATTGGACTTGTTAATGTGTGAAAGTTAAATATTGAAAAAAAATATCTTTTGAATTTCGCGCCCTGCACTTGAAGTGGCTGTTGTCATAAATGTACCGACGTCGGGCTTGCACGCCAAACAGGTTAATCATGTTTGAAATCCTTAATTGTATGTTGAATATCTGTATTGAATATCGATGTATGTGAATGTTGATTCTTTCCATGTGTGCCTTGTTCCCACAAATAATTTTACAAACTGAAGATTAGTTAACCATTTTACCTTTATTTAACTAGGCAAAGTCAGTTAAGAACAAATTCTTATTTTCAATGACGGCCTTGGAACAGTAGGTTAACTGCCTTGTTCAGGGGCAGAACGACAGATTTGTACATTGTCAGCTCGGGGGTTTGAACTTGCAACCTTTCGGTTACTGGTCCAATGCTCTAACCACTAGGCTACCCTGCCGTTTCGTTCTGTGCATAGACATATCCACAACATTAAGGAATGGGGTAAGGGTCAAGGGGTTAGGGTCAGGGGTTAGGGTCAGGGATGGGGTTAGGGTCAGGGTTTAGGGTCAGGGTCAGGGACGGTTGGGGTGGGGTTAAGGTCAGGGACTGTTGGCGTGGGGTCTTGCAGTTAAACAGACACTAATCAGCTCTTACTTAAAGCCCAACCATGTCTTCTGAGTGCTGTGGAGTACAAAGAGAAGAGAGCATATGTCTTAACAGAGAGAAGGAAAGAGAGAGGTAGAGAGAGAGAGAGGTAGAGAGAGAGGTGGAGAGTTAGAGAGAGAGGTAGAGAGAGGTGGAGAGTTAGAGAGAGAGGTAGAGAGAGAGAGAGAGAGAGAGAGAGACACACATTGGACCTGAAACACATGATTGAACACCTGATGCCGTTTCTGAGTCATTCTGCTGTGCTGTTTGTTGCTACTTGGTTACCTGCCAAATGTTAGCTTTTTACTTTTAATAATCGTTCAATCAAGCTCTGTATTTAACGAGTTTCCTAACATTTTAGTTATATCTTCACTCAACTTTTTTTCATTTGACTTAAAAACTCTTAAGGATCCGGCCCTTTTTTAAAAATTCACCTGAAATACCCAAATCTAATTGCCTGTAGCTCAGGACCTGAAGCAAGGATATGCATATTATTGGTACCATTTGAAAGGAAACACTTTGAAGTTTGTGGAAATATGAAAGGAATGTAGTAGAATATAACACAATAGATCTGGTAAAAGATAATACAAAGAAAAAACCAACCGTTCTTTTGTATTTTTTTGTACCATCATGTTGGAAATGCA
This sequence comes from Salvelinus fontinalis, assembly GCF_029448725.1. Taxonomy (NCBI): domain Eukaryota; kingdom Metazoa; phylum Chordata; class Actinopteri; order Salmoniformes; family Salmonidae; genus Salvelinus; species Salvelinus fontinalis. The sequence continues at coordinate 45,576,478 of NC_074674.1, read as the reverse complement.
AGAGAAAGACCATAATGTATTTGTCCAGCCAGGTGCAGTATACATTCTATCCACTAGATGGCAACAGTGCATGTGCAACATTTTAGACTGATCCAATGAACCATTGTATTTCGGTTCAAAATTGTGTATCAAGACTGCCCAAATATGCCTAATTTGTTTATTAATAACTATTTATTTTCAAAATTGTGCACTCTCCTCAAACAACAGCATGGTATTATTTCACTGTAATAGCTACTGTAAATTGGACAGTGCAGTTAGATTAAGAAGAATTTAAGCTTTCTGCCAATATCAGATATGTCTATGTCCTGGGAAATGTTCTTGTTACTTACAACCTCATGCTAATCGCATTAGCCTACGTTAGCTCAACCGTCCCGTGGAAGGGACACTGATCCCGAAGAAGTTTTTTAATATGTACATGGATCTGCTCAACATCCACCAGCCAAAACTAAGTAACATGATGCCTTTTCGCTGCAGTCGCTGTCCTCATATAAAGGAGAACTTATCAGTTTTCCCGAGTCTGAAGAGAACTGCCAAGACCTTGGATCAATGGAGACTGTAAGGACTGACGGAGACCGTATGGATCAATGGAGACAGTAAGGACAGACGGAGATCGAATGGATCAATGGAGACTGTAAGGACAGACGGAGATCGAATGGATCAATGGAGACTGTACTGTAAGGACTGACGGAGACCGTATGGATCAATGGAGACTGTAAGGACAGACGGAGACGGTATGGATCAATGGAGACTGTAAGGACCGACAGAGACCGTATGGATCAATGGAGACTGTAAGGACAGACGGAGATCGAATGGATCAATGGAGACTGTAAGGACAGACGGAGATCGAATGGATCAATGGAGACTGTAAGGACAGACGGAGATCAAATGGATCAATGGAGACTGTAAGGACTGATGGAGACGGTATGGATCAATGGAGACTGTAAGGACAGACGGAGATCGAATGGATCAATGGAGACTGTACTGTAAGGACCGACGGAGATCGAATGGATCAATGGAGACTGTAAGGACAGACGGAGATCGAATGGATCAATGGAGACTGTAAGGACTGATGGAGACGGTATGGATCAATGGAGACTGTAAGGACAGACGGAGATCGAATGGATCAATGGAGACTGTACTGTAAGGACCGACGGAGATCGAATGGATCAATGGAGACTGTACTGTAAGGACCGACGGAGATCGAATGGATCAATGGAGACCGTAAGGACAGACGGAGATCGAATGGATCAATGGAGACTGTAAGGACAGACGGAGATCGAATGGATCAATGGAGACTGTAAGGACTGATGGAGACGGTATGGATCAATGGAGACTGTACTGTAAGGACTGACGGAGATCGAATGGATCAATGGAGACTGTAAGGACAGACGGAGATCGAATGGATCAATGGAGACTGTAAGGACAGACGGAGATCGAATGGATCAATGGAGACTGTAAGGACTGATGGAGACGGTATGGATCAATGGAGACTGTAAGGACTGATGGAAACGGTATGGATCAATGGAGACTGTACTGTAAGGACTGACGGAGATCGAATGGATCAATGGAGACTGTACTGTAAGGACTGATGGAGACGGTATGGATCAATGGAGACTGTAAGGACTGACGGAGATCGAATGGATCAATGGAGACTGTAAGGACTGACGGAGATCGAATGGATCAATGGAGACTGTAAGGACAGACAGAGACCGTATGGATCAATGGAGACTGTAAGGACCGACGGAGACCGTATGGATCAATGGAGACTGTAAGGACCGACAGAGACCGTATGGATCAATGGAGACTGTAAGGACCGACAGAGACCGTATGGATCAATGGAGACTGTAAGGACAGACGGAGATCGAATGGATCAATGGAGACTGTAAGGACAGACGGAGACCGTATGGATCAATGGAGACTGTAAGGACAGACGGAGATCGAATGGATCAATGGAGACTGTAAGGACTGATGGAGACGGTATGGATCAATGGAGACTGTAAGGACTGATGGAGACGGTATGGATCAATGGAGACTGTAAGGACAGACGGAGATCGAATGGATCAATGGAGACTGTAAGGACTGATGGAGACGGTATGGATCAATGGAGACTGTAAGGACCGACGCTGGAGATGAGAAACAGGTACGGGGAGTTGACATTTAATACGGAACAGACAGGCAACAAAACAGCAACAGCGTCAGCACACGGGTAAACGAGGACATGTGAAAACGAACGCTGCAGCAGGGAATAGAGTAGGGAACCAGACAGATATAGGGGAGGTAATGACAGAGGTGATTGAGTCCAGGTGAGTCCAATAATCGCTGATGCGCGTGACGGGGAAAGCCGGGTGTGCGTACTGATTGTGGCAGGAGGACATACTGCTGGGGGGCCTGAGGGAGAGCGGGAGCAGGCGTGACAGTGACACTGAAGTTTTTTAATCCCATATCTCTCGACACATTCACAAAAAAAATGTGATGGCCTATAAACCTTCCAGCTGTCTACTGGACCCTATTCTAACTAAACTACTGAAGGTGCTACTTCCTGTCCTTGGCCCTCCTATGTTGAACATAATAAATGGCTCCCTATCTTCTGGATGTGAACCAAACTCACTGAAAGTGGCAGTAATAAAGCCTCTTCAGAAAAAGCCAAACCTTGTCCCGGAAAATCATATATCGACTCTCCCATTAGTCTAAAAAAAAATCTGTTTTTCAGCAACTCACTGCTTTCCGGAAGACAAATAACGAATAGGAAATGCTCCAGTCTGTATTTAGACCTCATCATACTACTGAGACTGCACTCGTTAAGACGGTAAATGACCTTCTAATGACATCAGACCAAAGCTCTCTGTCTGTCCTCATGATGCTAGACCTTTGTGCCGCGTTCAACACCATCGATCACTACATTCTTTGGAGAGATTGGAAACCCTAATTGGACTACACGGCCAAGTTCTGCCCTGGTTTAGAGCTTATCTCTCAGACAAATGTGTCTCTGTGGATGCTTTGTCCTCGGACAAATTAATGGTAAGTTTCGGTGTTCCTCAAGATTCTGTTCTAGGACCACAATTGTTTTCACAATACACTCAGTGGCCAGTTTATTAAGTACACTACGCTGTTCACAAAAATGGCTGTAACTTGGTTTGTAACTTGGTATGTAAATCAGGCAGACAGGCATCGAAGGCATTCAGTTACTGGTCCATCGGACAGTTTATTAGGTACACCGTCCCATTCACCACAATGGATCGCTCCTAGAGACAGGCATCGAGACGTTCAGTTACTGTTCCATCGGACAGTTTATTAGGTACACCGTCCCATTCACCACAATGGATCGCTCCTACAGACAGGCATCAAGACATTCAGTTCTGGTCCATCGGACAGTTTATTAGGTACACCGTCCCATTCACCACAATGGATCGCTCCTACAGACAGGCATCGAGGCATTCAGTTACTGTTCCATTGAACGTTAGAATGGACAGAACTAGTGACCTAAACTTTGAGCGTGGTATGATCGTCGGTGCCAGGATCGCACCTGTACCTTAGAAACTGCTGTCCTCCTGGGCTTTTCACGCACAATAGTGGGACAAACAAAAAAACATTCAGTCAGCCGCAGTCCTGTGGGCGAAAACAGCTCGTTGACGAGAGGTCGAAGGAGAACGGCAAGAATCGTGCACGCTAACAGGCGGGCCACAAACAGGCAAATACCGGCGCAGTACAACAGTGGTACGAAGAACGCCATCTCGGAACTCACAACTTGGTTCTTGTCACGGATTGGCTGTTGCAGGAGACGACCACCCCCCGGGGTTCCAATTGAACAACATTGCTCAGAAGGTAAAGGGGGTTCCGACCCGTTACTAAATGGTTGTACCTAATAAACTGGCCAAAGAGCGTATATGCTACCCCTTGGTGATGTCATTCGGGAAACAAAAAAATGCCAACCATCACTGCTATGCAAACGGCACACAGCTGTACATTTCAATGAACCAGGGCGAAGCCAAAATTGTCTACCCTGGAAGACTTGGTTTCAGACATGAGGAAGTGGATGCTGGCTGGCAATTTTTATACTGCACTTTTAACTTGGACAAAACAGAGATGATAGTTCTAGGTCCAAAGAAACAAAGGGATCTGTCGTCAGATCATTCAATGAATCTCAGTGGTTGTACAGTCGTCTCAAACAAAACTGTAAATTACCTCTACTTTACTGTAAATTACCTCTATTTTACTGTAAATTACCTCTACTTTACTGTAAATTACCTCTACTTTACTGTAAATTACCTCTACTTTACTGTAAATTACCTCTACTTTACTTAAATTTACCTCTACTTTACTGTAAATTACCTCTACTTTACTGTAAATCACCTCTACTTTACTGTAAATGACCTCTACTTTACTGTAAATGACCTCTACTTTACTGTAAATGACCTCTACTGTAAATTACCTCTACTTTACTGTAAATTACCTCTACTTTACTGTAAATTACCTCTACTGTAAATGACCTTTGACCTCTACTTTACTCCCTTTCAACAAACATCAAACATTTTTCAAGAGCAGGTTTTTTTCCGTCTCTGTAACATTGCAAAAATCAGAAACCTTTGTCCAAAAAAATGATGCAGAAAAGCTAATCCATATTTTTGTCACTTCTAGATTAGACTACTGTAATGCTCTATTCTCCGGCTACCTGGATAAAGCACTAAATAAACTTCAGTTAGTGCTAAACTGATAGAATCTTGACTAGAACCAAAGAATGTGATCATATTACTCCAGTGCTAGCCTCTCTACACTGACTCCCTGTTAAGACTAGGGCTGATTTCAAGGTTTTACTGATAACCTACAAAGCATTACATGGGCTTGCTCCTATCTATCTTTGAGATTTGGTCCTGCCGTACATACCTACACGTACGCTACGGTCACCAGACGCAGGCCTCCTAATTGTCCCTAGAATTTCTAAGCAAACAGCTGGAGGCATCTCTCTCTCTCTCTCTCTCTCTCTCTCTCTCTCTCTCTCTCTCTCTCTCTCTCTCTCTCTCTCTCCCTTCTCTCTCTCTCTCTCTCTCTCTCTCTCTCTCTGTCTCTCTCTCTCTCTCTCGTCTCTCTCTCTCCTGCTCTCCTCTCGTCTCTCTCTCTCTCTCTCTCTCTCTCTCTCCTCTCCTCTCTCTCTCTCTCTGGTCTCTCTATCTCTCTCTCTCTCTCTCTCTCTCTCTCTCTCTCTCTCTCTCTCTCTCGTCTCTCTCTCTCTCTCTGTCTCTCTCTCTCTCTCTCTCTCTCTCTCTCTCTCTCTCTCTCTCTCTCTCTCTCTCTCTCTCTCTCCCTTCTCTCTCTCTCTCTCTCTCTCTCTCTCTGTGTCTCTCTATCTCTCTCCTCTCTCTCTCTCTCCTCTCCCTCTCTCTCTCTCCTCTGTGTCTCTCTCTCTCTCTCTCTCTCTCTCTCTCTCGTCTCTCTCTCTCTCTCTCTCGTCTCTCCTCTCTCTCCTCTCTCTCTCTCTCTCTCTCTCTCTCTCTCTCTCTCTCTCTCTCTCTCTCTCTCTCTCTCTCTCTCTCTCCTCTCCCTCTCTCTCTCTCTCTGTGTCTCTCTCTCTCTCTCTCGTCTCTCTCTCTCTCTCTCTCTCTCTCTCTCTCTCTCTCTCTCCCTCTCTCTCTCTCTCTCTCTCTGTCTCTCTCTCTCTCTCCATTTGATTGATTGGTCAGACAGCATGTTGGCTTATGAACTGTGTGTGCTGTACAGGAGTGTATTTGACTGTGCAGTGAGTGTACTTGTTACCTGGTATCGTAGGTGTCAGAGTTGCGGTTGAACTTGTATGTAGGTTTAAACTTCAGAGGTCCTTCCTCAAACTCCTGAAGAAAGGGTTCCTTCTTCTTCATAGATAACAGCTACAGGACATCACGCAGAGTTAGAGAGAAAGGGGGTTGTGTGTATCAGTGTGTGTTTGTCGTATGTGTATGTCATGTGTGTGTATCATGTGTGTGTATCTAGTGTGTGTGTATCATGTGTGTGTATCTAGTGTGTGTATCTAGTGTGTGTGTATCTAGTGTGTGTGTATGTCATGTGTGTGTATCATGTGTGTGTATCTAGTGTGTGTGTATCATGTGTGTGTATCTAGTGTGTGTGTATGTGGTGTGTGTATCTAGTGTGTATATCTAGTGTGTATGTGGTGTGTGTATCTAGTGTGTATATCTAGTGTGTATGTGGTGTGTGTATCTAGTGTGTGTATATCTAGTGTGTATGTGGTGTGTGTATCTAGTGTGTGTGTATCTAGTGTGTATGTGGTGTGTGTATCTAGTGTGTGTGTATCTAGTGTGTGTGTGTTGTGTGTATCTAGTGTGTGTATATCTAGTGTGTATGTGGTGTGTGTATCTAGTGTGTGTATATCTAGTGTGTATGTGGTGTGTGTATCTAGTGTGTGTATATCTAGTGTGTATGTGGTGTGTGTATCTAGTGTGTGTATATCTAGTGTGTATGTGGTGTGTGTATCTAGTGTGTGTATATCTAGTGTGTATGTGGTGTGTGTATCTAGTGTGTGTATATCTAGTGTGTATGTGGTGTGTGTATCTAGTGTGTGTGTATCTAGTGTGTGTGTATGTGGTGTGTGTATCTAGTGTGTGTATCTAGTGTGTGTATCTAGTGTATATATATCATGTGTGTGTATCTAGTATGTGTGTATGTGGTGTGTGTATCTAGTGTGTATATCTAGTGTGTATGTGGTGTGTGTATCTAGTGTGTGTATCTAGTGTGTGTATCTAGTGTATATATATCATGTGTGTGTATCTAGTATGTGTGTATGTGGTGTGTGTATCTAGTGTGTGTATCTAGTGTGTATGTGGTGTGTGTATCTAGTGTGTGTGTGGTGTGTGTATCTAGTATGTGTGTATGTGGTGTGTGTATCTAGTGTGTGTATCTAGTGTATATATAGCATGTGTGTGTATCTAGTGTATATATATCATGTGTGTGTATCTAGTATGTGTGTATGTGGTGTGTGTATGTGGTGTGTGTATCTAGTGTGTATATATCATGTGTGTGTATGTGGTGTGTGTATCTAGTGTGTGTGTATCATGTGTGTGTGTATGTGGTGTGTGTGTATCTAGTCACCTGGTCCCTCTCCCACAGAAGGTTGAAGCGGCCGCTGTTGATGGAGGATCGGAGGAAGTGCATTCCATGGTCAGCGATGCGGAAGTTCAGATCACCAAACCAGAACACCACCCTGGGTGAGAGGGAGGTAGTAAGTGTGTGTGTGTGTGTGTGTGTGTGTGTGTGTGTGTGTGTGTGTGTGTGTGTGTGTGTGTGTGTGTGTGTGTGTGTGTGTGTGTGTGTGTGTGTGTGTGTGTGTGTGTGTGTGACTGTGTGTGTGTGTGTATGTTTGGTACTGACTTGTGGTCTCGGACTGTGGGTGTGTGTGTGTGTGTGTGTGACTGTGTGTGTGTTTGGTACTGACTTGTGGTCTCGGACGGTGGGTGTGTGTGTGTGTGTGTGTGTGTGTGTGTGTGTGTGTGTGTGTGTGTGTGTGTGTGTGTGTGTGTGTTTGATACTGACTTGTGGTCTCGACGTGTGTGTGTGTGTGTGTGTGTGTGTGTGTGTGTGTGTGTGTGTGTGTGTGTGTGTGTGTGTGTGTGTGTGTGTGTGTGTGTGTGTGTGTGTGTGTGTGTGTGTGTGTGTGTGTGACTGTGTGTGTGTGTGTTTGGTACTGACTTGTGGTCTCGGACGGTGGGTGTGTGTGTGTGTGTGTGTTTGGTACTGACTTGTGGTCTCGGACGGTGGGTGTGTTGTCCAGGTCAAAGTCCTGAGTCTCCAGAATGTACTCAAACTCATCGACTCGCTGCAGAGCATAGCCCATATGAGCCGTCAGGTGGCAGTTCACAAAACATATCATGTGACCATAGAGGGAGAAGCGCACTGATACACCGCCCTTATTACCCTGAGAGAGGAGAGGAGAGGGAAAGAGAGAGGGGAGAGGGGAGGGAGATGGAGAGGAGAGGGAAAGAGAGAGGGGAGAGGGGAGGGAGATGGAGAGGAGAGGGAAAGAGAGAGGGGAGAGGAGAGGGAGATGGAGAGAGAGGAGAGGGAAAGAGAGAGGGGAGAGGGGGAGGGAGATGGGAGAGAGGAAAGGGAAAGAGAGAGGGGAGAGGGGAGGGAGATGGAGAGAGGAAAGGGAAAGAGAGAGGGGAGAGGGGAGGGAGATAGAGGAGAGGGAAAGAGAAGGAGAGAGGGGAGGGAGATAGAGAGAGAGGAGAAGGAAAGAGAAGGAGAGAGGGGAGGGAGATGGAGAGAGAGGAAAGGGAAGGAGAGAGGGGAGAGGGGAGGGAGATAAAGGAGAGTGAAAGAGAAGGAGAGAGGGGAGGGAGATAGAGAGAGAGAGAGGATAGGGAAAGAGAAGGAGAGAGTGGAGGGAGATAGAGAGAGAGGAGAAGGAAAGAGAAGGAGAGAGGGGAGGGAGATAGAGAGAGAGGAGAAGGAGAGAGGGGAGAGGGGATGAGATAGAGAAGGAGAGAGGGGAGCGAGATAGAGAGAGGAGAAGGAGAGAGGGGAGGGAGATAGAGAGAGAGAGAGGGGAGGGAAAGAGAAGGAGAGAGGGGAGGGAGATAGAGAGAGAGGAGAGGGAAAGAGAAGGAGAGAGGGGAGGGAGATAGAGAGAGAGAGCGGGGACGAGAAGGAGAGAGGGGAGTTAGATAGAAAGAGAGGAGAGGAAACGATAAGGAGAGAGGGGAGGGAGAGTGAGGAGAAGGAGAGAGGGGAGGGAGATAGAGAGAGGAGAGGGAAAGAGAAGGAGAGAGGGGAGCGAGATAGAGAGAGAGAGGAGAGGGAACGAGAAGGAGAGAGGGGAACGAGATAGAGAGAGAAGAGAAGGAGAGAGGGGAGGGAGATAGAGAGAGAGAGAGGAGAGGGAAAGAGAAGGAGTGAGGGGAGGGAGATAGAGAGAGAGGAGAGGGAAAGAGAAGGAGAGAGGGGAGGGAGATAGAGAGAGAGAGCGGGGACGAGAAGGAGAGTGGGGAGGGAGAGTGAGGAGAAGGAGAGAGGGGAGGGAGATAGAGAGAGGAGAGGGAAAGAGAAGGAGAGAGGGGAGGGAGATAGAGAGAGGAGAGGGAACGAGAAGGAGAGAGGGGAGGGAGATAGAGAGAGGAGAGGGAAAGAGAAGGAGAGCGGGGAGGGAGATAGAGAGATGGAGAAAGGGGAGAGGGAAGGGAGATAGAGGAGAGGGAAAGAGAAGGAGAGAGGGGAGCGAGATAGAGAGAGAGGAGAGGGAAAGAGAAGGAGAGAGAGCAAGAGAAAAATAAAGAGAGGGAGGAAGTGGGTGATATAGATGGTGAGAGATTTAATTCCGTCAGTAAAACTTGTGTGTAATATCAGAATGCCAATAAATGGGATATTAATTAATATATTATATATATTATTAATATTAATATTGCCGTTTAAGGTCTACTATGTGATACAGCTTCCTGCACAGTTAATTTATCAGATCCATACCCATTATATAGAGTTAATACAGCTATCAGGTCCATACCCATTATATAGAGTTAATACAGCTATCAGGTCCATACCCATTATATAGAGTTAATACAGCTATCAGATCCATACCCATTATATAGAGGTAATACAGCTATCAGATCCATACCCAGTATATAGAGGTAATACAGCTATCAGGTCCATACCCATTATATAGAGGTAATACAGCTATCAGATCCATTATATAGAGTTAATACAGCTATCAGGTCCATACCCATTATATAGAGGTAATACAGCTATCAGATCCATACCCAGTATATAGAGGTAATACAGCTATCAGGTCCATACCCATTATATAGAGGTAATACAGCTATCAGATCCATTATATAGAGTTAATACAGCTATCAGATCCATACCCATTATATAGAGGTAATACAGCTATCAGGTCCATACCCAGTATATAGAGGTAATACAGCTATCAGGTCCATTATATAGAGTTAATACAGCTATCAGGTCCATTATATAGAGTTAATACAGCTATCAGGTCCATTATATAGAGTTAATACAGCTATCAGGTCCATACCCAGTATATAGAGGTAATACAGCTATCAGGTCCATACCCATTATATAGAGTTAATACAGCTATCAGATCCATACCCATTATATAGAGGTAATACAGCTATCAGATCCATACCCAGTATATAGAGGTAATACAGCTATCAGGTCCATACCCATTATATAGAGGTAATACAGCTATCAGATCCATTATATACAGAGTTAATACAGCTATCAGGTCCATACCCATTATATAGAGGTAATACAGCTATCAGATCCATACCCATTATATAGAGTTAATACAGCTATCAGATCCATACCCAGTATATAGAGGTAATACAGCTATCAGGTCCATACCCATTATATAGAGGTAATACAGCTATCAGATCCATTATATAGAGTTAATACAGCTATCAGGTCCATACCCATTATATAGAGGTAATACAGCTATCAGATCCATACCCATTATATAGAGGTAATACAGCTATCAGATCCATTATATAGAGTTAATACAGCTATCAGGTCCATACCCTTTATATAGAGGTAATACAGCTATCAGATCCATACCCAGTATATAGAGGTAATACAGCTATCAGGTCCATACCACATTATATAGAGGTAATACAGCTATCAGATCCATTATATAGAGTTAATACAGCTATCAGATCCATACCCATTATATAGAGGTAATACAGCTATCAGGTCCATACCCAGTTATATAGAGGTAATACAGCTATCAGGTCCATTATATAGAGGTAATACAGCTATCAGATCCATACCCATTATATAGAGGTAATACAGCTATCAGATCCATACCCATTATATAGAGTTAATACAGCTATCAGATCCATTATATAGAGTTAATACAGCTATCAGATCCATTATATAGAGTTAATACAGCTATCAGATCCATTTTATAGAGGTAATACAGCTATCAGATCCATACCCATTATATAGAGGTAATACAGCTATCAGGTCCATACCCATTATATAGAGGTAATACAGCTATCAGATCCATTATATAGAGGTAATACAGCTATCAGGTCCATTATATAGAGTTAATACAGCTATCAGATCCATTATATAGAGGTAATACAGCTATCAGATCCATTATATAGAGTTAATACAGCTATCAGATCCATACCCATTATATAGAGTTAATACAGCTATCAGATCCATACCCATTATATAGAGGTAATACAGCTATCAGGTCCATTATATAGAGGTAATACAGCTATCAGATCCATTATATAGAGGTAATACAGCTATCAGGTCCATTATATAGAGGTAATACAGCTATCAGATCCATTATATAGAGTTAATACAGCTATCAGATCCATACCCATTATATAGAGGTAATACAGCTATCAGGTCCATTATATAGAGTTAATACAGCTATCAGGTCCATTATATAGAGGTAATACAGCTATCAGATCCATTATATAGAGTTAATACAGCTATCAGGTCCATACCCATTATATAGAGTTAATACAGCTATCAGATCCATACCCATTATATAGAGTTAATACAGCTATCAGATCCATACCCATTATATAGAGGTAATACAGCTATCAGGTCCATTATATAGAGTTAATACAGCTATCAGGTCCATTATATAGAGTTAATACAGCTATCAGGTCCATTATATAGAGTTAATACAGCTATCAGGTCCATACCCAGTATATAGAGGTAATACAGCTATCAGGTCCATACCCATTATATAGAGTTAATACAGCTATCAGATCCATACCCATTATATAGAGGTAATACAGCTATCAGATCCATACCCAGTATATAGAGGTAATACAGCTATCAGGTCCATACCCATTATATAGAGGTAATACAGCTATCAGATCCATTATATAGAGTTAATACAGCTATCAGGTCCATACCCATTATATAGAGGTAATACAGCTATCAGATCCATACCCATTATATAGAGTTAATACAGCTATCAGATCCATACCCAGTATATAGAGGTAATACAGCTATCAGGTCCATACCCATTATATAGAGGTAATACAGCTATCAGATCCATTATATAGAGTTAATACAGCTATCAGGTCCATACCCATTATATAGAGGTAATACAGCTATCAGATCCATACCCATTATATAGAGGTAATACAGCTATCAGATCCATTATATAGAGTTAATACAGCTATCAGGTCCATACCCATTATATAGAGGTAATACAGCTATCAGATCCATACCCAGTATATAGAGGTAATACAGCTATCAGGTCCATACCCATTATATAGAGGTAATACAGCTATCAGATCCATTATATAGAGTTAATACAGCTATCAGATCCATACCCATTATATAGAGGTAATACAGCTATCAGGTCCATACCCAGTATATAGAGGTAATACAGCTATCAGGTCCATTATATAGAGGTAATACAGCTATCAGATCCATACCCATTATATAGAGGTAATACAGCTATCAGATCCATACCCATTATATAGAGTTAATACAGCTATCAGATCCATTATATAGAGTTAATACAGCTATCAGATCCATTATATAGAGTTAATACAGCTATCAGATCCATTATATAGAGGTAATACAGCTATCAGATCCATACCCATTATATAGAGGTAATACAGCTATCAGGTCCATACCCATTATATAGAGGTAATACAGCTATCAGATCCATTATATAGAGGTAATACAGCTATCAGGTCCATTATATAGAGTTAATACAGCTATCAGATCCATTATATAGAGGTAATACAGCTATCAGATCCATTATATAGAGTTAATACAGCTATCAGATCCATACCCATTATATAGAGTTAATACAGCTATCAGATCCATACCCATTATATAGAGGTAATACAGCTATCAGGTCCATTATATAGAGGTAATACAGCTATCAGATCCATTATATAGAGGTAATACAGCTATCAGGTCCATTATATAGAGGTAATACAGCTATCAGATCCATTATATAGAGTTAATACAGCTATCAGATCCATACCCATTATATAGAGGTAATACAGCTATCAGATCCATACCCATTATATAGAGGTAATACAGCTATCAGGTCCATTATATAGAGTTAATACAGCTATCAGGTCCATTATATAGAGGTAATACAGCTATCAGATCCATTATATAGAGTTAATACAGCTATCAGGTCCATACCCATTATATAGAGTTAATACAGCTATCAGATCCATACCCATTATATAGAGTTAATACAGCTATCAGATCCATACCCATTATATAGAGGTAATACAGCTATCAGATCCATACCCATTATATAGAGGTAATACAGCTATCAGGTCCATACCCATTATATAGAGGTAATACAGCTATCAGATCCATTATATAGAGTTAATACAGCTATCAGGTCCATACCCATTATATAGAGTTAATACAGCTATCAGGTCCATACCCATTATATAGAGTTAATACAGCTATCAGGTCCATTATATAGAGTTAATACAGCTATCAGGTCCATACCCATTATATAGAGTTAATACAGCTATCAGATCCATACCCATTATATAGAGTTAATACAGCTATCAGGTCCATACCCATTATATAGAGTTAATACAGCTATCAGATCCATACCCATTATATAGAGTTAATACAGCTATCAGATCCATACCCATTATATAGAGGTAATACAGCTATCAGATCCATACCCATTATATAGAGTTAATACAGCTATCAGATCCATTATATAGAGGTAATACAGCTATCAGGTCCATTATATAGAGGTAATACAGCTATCAGGTCCATACCCATTATATAGAGGTAATACAGCTATCAGATCCATACCCATTATATAGAGTTAATACAGCTATCAGGTCCATTATATAGAGGTAATACAGCTATCAGATCCATTATATAGAGGTAATACAGCTATCAGATCCATTATATAGAGGTAATACAGCTATCAGGTCCATACCCATTATATAGAGGTAATACAGCTATCAGATCCATTATATAGAGGTAATACAGCTATCAGGTCCATTATATAGAGGTAATACAGCTATCAGATCCATACCCATTATATAGAGGTAATACAGCTATCAGGTCCATTATATAGAGGTAATACAGCTATCAGATCCATACCCAGTATATAGAGGTAATACAGCTATCAGATCCATACCCATTATATAGAGTTAATACAGCTATCAGATCCATACCCATTATATAGAGGTAATACAGCTATCAGATCCATTATATAGAGGTAATACAGCTATCAGATCCATTATATAGAGGTAATACAGCTATCAGATCCATACCCATTATATAGAGTTAATACAGCTATCAGGTCCATACCCATTATATAGAGGTAATACAGCTATCAGATCCATACCCATTATATAGAGGTAATACAGCTATCAGATCCATACCCATTATATAGAGGTAATACAGCTATCAGATCCATACCCATTATATAGAGTTAATACAGCTATCAGATCCATACCCATTATATAGAGTTAATACAGCTATCAGGTCCATACCCATTATATAGAGGTAATACAGCTATCAGATCCATACCCATTATATAGAGGTAATACAGCTATCAGATCCATACCCATTATATAGAGGTAATACAGCTATCAGGTCCATACCCATTATATAGAGGTAATACAGCTATCAGATCCATACCCATTATATAGAGTTAATACAGCTATCAGGTCCATACCCATTATATAGAGGTAATACAGCTATCAGATCCATACCCATTATATAGAGGTAATACAGCTATCAGATCCATACCCATTATATAGAGGTAATACAGCTATCAGATCCATACCCATTATATAGAGGTAATACAGCTATCAGATCCATTATATAGAGTTAATACAGCTATCAGATCCATACCCATTATATAGAGTTAATACAGCTATCAGGTCCATACCCATTATATAGAGGTAATACAGCTATCAGATCCATATCCATTATATAGAGGTAATACAGCTATCAGATCCATATCCATTATATAGAGGTAATACAGCTATCAGATCCATTATATAGAGTTAATACAGCTATCAGATCCATTATATAGAGTTAATACAGCTATCAGGTCCATTATATAGAGGTAATACAGCTATCAGATCCATTATATAGAGTTAATACAGCTATCAGGTCCATACCCATTATATAGAGTTAATACAGCTATCAGGTCCATTATATAGAGGTAATACAGCTATCAGATCCATTATATAGAGGTAATACAGCTATCAGGTCCATACCCATTATATAGAGTTAATACAGCTATCAGGTCCATTATATAGAGTTAATACAGCTATCAGATCCATACCCATTATATAGAGTTAATACAGCTATCAGGTCCATTATATAGAGGTAATACAGCTATCAGATCCATTATATAGAGGTAATACAGCTATCAGATCCATACCCATTATATAGAGGTAATACAGCTATCAGATCCATACCCATTATATAGAGGTAATACAGCTATCAGATCCATTATATAGAGTTAATACAGCTATCAGGTCCATACCCATTATATAGAGGTAATACAGCTATCAGATCCATACCCAGTATATAGAGGTAATACAGCTATCAGATCCATACCCATTATATAGAGGTAATACAGCTATCAGACCCATTATATAGAGTTAATACAGCTATCAGGTCCATACCCATTATATAGAGTTAATACAGCTATCAGGTCCATACCCATTATATAGAGGTAATACAGCTATCAGGTCCATACCCATTATATAGAGGTAATACAGCTATCAGATCCATTATATAGAGTTAATACAGCTATCAGGTCCATTATATAGAGGTAATACAGCTATCAGGTCCATACCCATTATATAGAGTTAATACAGCTATCAGGTCCATACCCATTATATAGAGTTAATACAGCTATCAGATCCATACCCATTATATAGAGTTAATACAGCTATCAGATCCATACCCATTATATAGAGTTAATACAGCTATCAGGTCCATACCCATTATATAGAGTTAATACAGCTATCAGATCCATTATATAGAGTTAATACAGCTATCAGGTCCATTATATAGAGGTAATACAGCTATCAGGTCCATTATATAGAGTTAATACAGCTATCAGGTCCATTATATAGAGTTAATACAGCTATCAGATCCATACCCATTATATAGAGTTAATACAGCTATCAGATCCATACCCATTATATAGAGGTAATACAGCTATCAGATCCATACCCATTATATAGAGTTAATACAGCTATCAGGTCCATACCCATTATATAGAGGTAATACAGCTATCAGGTCCATTATATAGAGGTAATACAGCTATCAGATCCATTATATAGAGGTAATACAGCTATCAGGTCCATTATATAGAGGTAATACAGCTATCAGATCCATTATATAGAGGTAATACAGCTATCAGGTCCATTATATAGAGGTAATACAGCTATCAGGTCCAGTATATAGAGGTAATACAGCTATCAGGCCCATTATATAGAGTTAATACAGCTATCAGATCCATTATATAGAGTTAATACAGCTATCAGGCCCATTATATAGAGTTAATACAGCTATCAGGTCCAGTATATAGAGGTAATACAGCTATCAGATCCATTATATAGAGTTAATACAGCTATCAGATCCATTATATAGAGGTAATACAGCTATCAGATCCATTATATAGAGGTAATACAGCTATCAGGCCCATTATATAGAGTTAATACAGCTATCAGGCCCATTATATAGAGGTAATACAGCTATCAGATCCATTATATAGAGTTAATACAGCTATCAGATCCATTATATAGAGGTAATACAGCTATCAGGCCCATTATATAGAGGTAATACAGCTATCAGATCCATTATATAGAGTTAATACAGCTATCAGATCCATTATATAGAGGTAATACAGCTATCAGGTCCATTATATAGAGTTAATACAGCTATCAGATCCATACCCATTATATAGAGTTAATACAGCTATCAGATCCATACCCATTATATAGAGTTAATACAGCTATCAGGTCCATTATATAGAGGTAATACAGCTATCAGGTCCATACCCATTATATAGAGTTAATACAGCTATCAGGTCCATACCCATTATATAGAGTTAATACAGCTATCAGATCCATTATATAGAGGTAATACAGCTATCAGATCCATACCCATTATATAGAGTTAATACAGCTATCAGGTCCATTATATAGAGTTAATACAGCTATCAGATCCATACCCATTATATAGAGTTAATACAGCTATCAGATCCATTATATAGAGGTAATACAGCTATCAGATCCATACCCATTATATAGAGTTAATACAGCTATCAGATCCATACCCATTATATAGAGTTAATACAGCTATCAGGTCCATTATATAGAGGTAATACAGCTATCAGGTCCATTATATAGAGTTAATACAGCTATCAGATCCATACCCATTATATAGAGTTAATACAGCTATCAGATCCATACCCATTATATAGAGTTAATACAGCTATCAGATCCATACCCAGTACCCGAAGATTCCGGTGCGCGTGTAGGTAGTCTGGATATCTCGGATGAAGGGGACATGAACCTGCTTAGAGAAGACCAAAAGCAGGAGCCCCTGAAGCCTCACTGAAGATACCTTGTGGGGGGGGGGGGGGGGGGGGGGGGGGAAGAGAGAGAAAGGGAAAGAAAAGGGGGAGGAAGAGAGATACAGAAAGAAGACGAGAGAACGAGAGACAGCAGGAAAGGAATAATGAAAGAAAATGGAGAGAGTGATCACTAAAGGTAAACAACTGGATGGGATTTGAGCAGATCTGACCTGTTACAAAGATACCAGACAGAGATAACGGGCCCTAATCTGACCTGTTACATAAAATACTAGACAGAGATAAAGGGCCCTGATCTGACCTGTTACAAAGATACCAGACAGAGATAAAGGGCCCTGATTTAACCTGTTACATAAATACTAGACAGAGATAAAGGGCCCTGATCTGACCTGTTACATAAATACTAGACAGAGATAAAGGGCCCTGATCTGACCTGTTACATAAATACTAGACAGAGACTAAGGGCCCTGATCTGACCTGTTACATAAATACTAGACAGAGACTAAGGGCCCTGATCTGACCTGTTACATAAATACTAGACAGAGATAAAGGGCCCTGGTCTGACCTGTTACATAAATACTAGACAGAGACTAAGGGCCCTGATCTGACCTGTTACATAAATACTAGACAGAGATAACGGGCCCTAATCTGACCTGTTACATAAATACTAGACAGAGACTAAGGGCCCTGATCTGACCTGTTACAAAGATACCAGACAGAGATAAAGGGCCCTGATTTAACCTGTTACATAAATACTAGACAGAGACTAAGGGCCCTGATCTGACCTGTTACATAAATACTAGACAGAGATAACGGGCCCTAATCTGACCTGTTACATAATGACTAGACAGAGACTAAGGGCCCTGATCTGACCTGTTACATAAATACTAGACAGAGATAAAGGGCCCTGATCTGACCTGTTACATAAATACTAGACAGAGACAACGGGCCCTGATCTGACCTGTTACATAAATACTAGACAGAGATAAAGGGCCCTGATCTGACCTGTTACATAAATACTAGACAGAGACTAAGGGCCCTGATCTGACCTGTTACATAAATACTAGACAGAGACTAAGGGCCCTGATCTGACCTGTTACATAAATACTAGACAGAGACTAAGGGCCCTGATCTGACCTGTTACATAAATACTAGACAGAGACTAAGGGCCCTGATCTGACCTGTTACATAAATACTAGACAGAGACTAAGGGCCCTGATCTGACCTGTTACATAAATACTAGACAGAGACAACGGGCCCTGATCTGACCTGTTACATAAATACTAGACAGAGATAAAGGGCCCTGATCTGACCTGTTACATAAATACTAGACAGAGACAAAGGGCCCTGATCTGACCTGTTACATAAATACTAGACAGAGATAAAGGGCCCTGATCTGACCTGTTACATAAATACTAGACAGAGACTAAGGGCCCTGATCTGACCTGTTACATAAATACTAGACAGAGACTAAGGGCCCTGATCTGACCTGTTACATAAATACTAGACAGAGACTAATGGCCCTGATCTGACCTGTTACATAAATACTAGACAGAGATAAAGGGCCCTGATCTGACCTGTTACATAAATACTAGACAGAGACTAAGGGCCCTGATCTGACCTGTTACATAAATACTAGACAGAGATAAAGGGCCCTGATCTGACCTGTTACATAAATACTAGACAGAGACTAAGGGCCCTGATCTGATCTGTTACATAAATACTAGACAGAGACTAAGGGCCCTGATCTGACCTGTTACGTAAATACTAGACAGAGACTAAGGGCCCTGATCTGACCTGTTACATAAATACTAGACAGAGACTAAGGGCCCTGATCTGACCTGTTACATAAATACTAGACAGAGACAACGGGCCCTGATCTGACCTGTTACATAAATACTAGACAGAGATAAAGGGCCCTGATCTGACCTGTTACATAAATACTAGACAGAGATAAAGGGCCCTGATCTGACCTGTTACATAAATACTAGACAGAGACTAAGGGCCCTGATCTGACCTGTTACATAAATACTAGACAGAGACTAAGGGCCCTGATCTGACCTGTTACATAAATACTAGACAGAGACTAAGGGCCCTGATCTGACCTGTTACATAAATACTAGACAGAGATAAAGGGCCCTGATCTGACCTGTTACATAAATACTAGACAGAGATAAAGGGCCCTGATCTGAACTGTTACATAAATACTAGACAGAGATAAAGGGCCCTGATCTGACCTGTTACATAAATACTAGACAGAGACTAAGGGCCCTGATCTGACCTGTTACATAAATACTAGACACAGATAAAGGGCCCTGATCTGATCTGACATGTTACATAAATACTAGACAGAGATAAAGGGCCCTGATCTGACCTGTTACATAAATACTAGACAGAGACAACGGGCCCTAATCTGACCTGTTACATAAATACTAGACAGAGACTAAGGGCCCTGATCTGACCTATTACATAAATACTAGAAAAAGACAAAGGGCCCTGATCTGACCTGTTACATAAATACTAGACAGAGATAAAGGGCCCTGATCTGACCTGTTACATAAATACTAGACAGAAACTAAGGGCCCTGATCTGACCTGTTACATAAATACTAGACAGAGACTAAGGGCCCTGATCTGACCTGTTACATAAATACTAGACAGAGATAAAGGGCCCTTATCTGACCTGTTACATAAATACTAGACAGAGATAAAGGGCCCTGATCTGACCTGTTACATAAATACTAGACAGATACTAAGGGCCCTGATCTTACCTGTTACATAAATACTAGACAGAGATAAAGGGCCCTGATCTGACCTGTTACAATTATACTAGACAGAGACTAAGGGCCTTGATCTGACCTGTTACATAAATACTAGACAGAGATGAAGGGCCCTGATCTGACCTGTTACATAAATACTAGACAGAGATAAAGGGCCCTGATCTGACCTGTTACATAAATACTAGACAGAGACTAAGGGCCCTGATCTGACCTGTTACATAAATACTAGACAGAGACTAAGGGCCCTGATCTGACCTGTTACATAAATACTAGACAGAGATAAAGGGCCCTGATCTGACCTGTTACATAAATACTAGAAAAAGACAAGGGGCCTGATCTGACCTGTTACATAAATACTAGACACAGACAATGGGCCCTGATCTGACCTGTTACATAAATACTAGACATAGACTAAGGGCCCTGATCTGACCTGTTACATAAATACTAGACAAAGATAAAGGGCCCTGATCTGACCTGTTACATAAATACTAGACAGAGACTAAGGGCCCTGATCTGATCTGTTACATAAATACTAGACAGAGACTAAGGGCCCTGATCTGACCTGTTACATAAATACTAGACAGAGACTAAGGGCCCTGATCTGACCTGTTACATAAATACTAGACAGAGACTAAGGGCCCTGATCTGACCTGTTACATAAATACTAGACAGAGACTAAGGGCCCTGATCTGACCTGTTACATAAATACTAGACAGAGACAACGGGCCCTGATCTGACCTGTTACATAAATACTAGACAGAGATAAAGGGCCCTGATCTGACCTTTTACATAAATACTAGACAGATATAAAGGGCCCTGATCTGACCTGTTACATAAATACTAGACAGAGACTAAGGGCCCTGATCTGACCTGTTAAATAAATACTAGACAGAAATAAAGGGCCCTGATCTGATCTGACATGGTACATAAATACTAGACACAGACAACGGGCCCTGATCTGATCTGTTACATAAATACTAGACAGAGACTAAGGGCCCTGATCTGACCTGTTACATAAATACTAGACAGAGATAAAGGGCCCTGATCAGACCTGTTACATAAATACTAGACAGAGACTAGGGGCCCTGATCTGACCTGTTACATAAATACTAGACAGAGATAAAGGGCCCTGATCTGACCTGTTACATAAATACTAGACAGAGACTAAGGGCCCTGATCTGATCTGTTACATAAATACTAGACAGAGACTAAGGGCCCTGATCTGACCTGTTACATAAATACTAGACAGAGACTAAGGGCCCTGATCTGACCTGTTACATAAATACTAGACAGAGACAACGGGCCCTGACCTGACCTGTTACATAAATACTAGACAGAGATAAAGGGCCCTGATCTGACCTGTTACATAAATACTAGACAGAGATAAAGGGCCCTGATCTGACCTGTTACATAAATACTAGACAGAGACAAAGGGCCCTGATCTGACCTGTACATAAATACTAGACAGAGATAAAGGGCCCTGATCTGATCTGACCTGTTACATAAATACTAGACAGAGATAAAGGGCCCTGATCTGACCTGTTACATAAATACTAGACAGAGACTAAGGGCCCTGATCTGACCTGTTACATAAATACTAGACAGAGATTTAGGGCCCTGATCTGACCTGTTACATAAATACTAGACAGAGACAACGGGCCCTGATCTGACCTGTTACATAAATACTAGACAGAGATAAAGGGCCCTGATCTGACCTGTTACATAAATACTAGACAGAGATAAAGGGCCCTGATCTGACCTGTTACATAAATACTAGACAGAGACTAAGGGCCCTGATCTGACCTGTTACATAAATACTAGACAGAGATAAAGGGCCCTGATCTGACCTGTTACATAAATACTAGACAGAGACTAAGGGCCCTGATCTGACCTGTTACATAAATACTAGACAGAGACTAAGGGCCCTGATCTGACCTGTTACATAAACACTAGACAGAGCTTAAGGGCCCTGATCTGACCTGTTACATAAATACTAGACAGAGACAACGGGCCCTGATCTGACCTGTTACATAAATACTAGACAGAGATAAAGGGCCCTGATCTGACCTGTTACATAAATAGTAGACAGAGATAAAGGGCCCTGATCTGACCTGTTACATAAATACTAGACAGAGACTAAGGGCCCTGATCTGACCTGTTACATAAATACTAGACAGAAATAAAGGGCCCTGATCTGATCTGACATGGTACATAAATACTAGACACAGACAACGGGCCCTGATCTGACCTGTTACATAAATACTAGACAGAGACTAAGGGCCCTGATCTGACCTGTTACATAAATACTAGACAGAGACAAAGCGCCCTGATCTGACCTGTTACATAAATACTAGACAGAGACTAAGGGCCCTGATCTGACCTGTTACATAAATACTAGACAGAGATAAAGGGCCCTGATCTGACCTGTTACATAAATACTAGACAGAGACTAAGGGCCCTGATCTGACCTGTTACATAAATACTAGACAGAGATAAAGGGCCCTGATCTGACCTGTTACATAAATACTAGACATTGACTAAGGGCCCTGATCTGACCTGTTACATAAATACTAGACAGAGACTAAGGGCCCTGATCTGACCTGTTACATAAATACTAGACAGAGATGAAGGGCCCTGATCAGACCTGTTACATAAATACTAGACAGAGACTAAGGGCCCTGATCTGACCTGTTACATAAATACTAGACAGAGATAAAGGGCCCTGATCTGACCTGTTACATAAATACTAGACAGAGACTAAGGGCCCTGATCTGATCTGTTACATAAATACTAGACAGAGACTAAGGGCCCTGATCTGACCTGTTACATAAATACTAGACAGAGACTAAGGGCCCTGATCTGACCTGTTACATAAATACTAGACAGAGACAACGGGCCCTGATCTGACCTGTTACATAAATACTAGACAGAGATAAAGGGCCCTGATCTGACCTGTTACATAAATACTAGACAGAGATAAAGGGCCCTGATCTGACCTGTTACATAAATACTAGACAGAGACAAAGGGCCCTGATCTGACCTGTTACATAAATACTAGACAGAGATAAAGGGCCCTGATCTGACCTGTTACATAAATACTAGACAGAGACTAAGGGCCCTGATCTGACCTGTTACATAAATACTAGACAGAGACTAAGGGCCCTGATCTGACCTTTTACATAAATACTAGACAGAGACTAAGGGCCCTGATCTGACCTGTTACATAAATACTAGACAGAGATAAAGGGCCCTGATCTGACCTGTTACATAAATACTAGACAGAGATAAAGGGCCCTGATCTGACCTGTTACATAAATACTAGACAGAGATAAAGGGCCCTGATCTGATCTGACCTGTTACATAAATACTAGACAGAGATAAAGGGCCCTGATCTGACCTGTTACATAAATACTAGACAGAGATAAAGGTCCCTGATCTGACCTGTTACATAAATACTAGACAGAGATAAAGGGCCCTGATCTGACCTGTTACATAAATACTAGACAGAGACTAAGGGCCCTGATCTGACCTGTTACATAAATACTAGACAGAGATAAAGGGCCCTGATCTGACCTGTTACATAAATACTAGACAGAGATAAAGGGCCCTGATCTGACCTGTTACATAAATACTAGACAGAGATAAAGGGCCCTGATCTGACCTGTTACATAAATACTAGACAGAGACTAAGGGCCCTGATCTGACCTGTTACATAAATACTAGACAGAGACTAAGGGCCCTGATCTGACCTGTTACATAAATACTAGACAGAGACTAAGGGCCCTGATCTGACCTGTTACATAAATACTAGACAGAGATAAAGGGCCCTGATCTGATCTGACATGGTACATAAATACTAGACAGAGACTAAGGGCCCTGATCTGACCTGTTACATAAATACTAGACAGAGACTAAGGGCCCTGATCTGACCTGTTACATAAATACTAGACAGAGACTAAGGGCCCTGATCTGACCTGTTACATAAATACTAGACAGAGACTAAGGGCCCTGATCTGACCTGTTACATAAATACTAGACAGAGATAAAGGGCCCTGATCTGATCTGACATGGTACATAAATACTAGACAGAGACTAAGGGCCCTGATCTGACCTGTTACTTAAATACTAGACAGAGACAAAGGTCCCTGATCTGACCTGTTACATAAATACTAGACAGAGACTAAGGGCCCTGATCTGACCTGTTACATAAATACTTGATAGAGGCAAAGGGCCCTGATCTGATCTGTTACATAAATACTAGACAGAGACTAAGGGCCCTGATCTGACCTATTACATAAATACTAGACAGAGATAATGGGCCCTGATCTGACCTGTTACATAAATACTAGACAGAGATAAAGGGCCCTGATCTGATCTGTTACATAAATACTAGACAGAGACTAAGGGCCCTGATCTGATCTGTTACATAAATACTAGACAGAGATAAAGGGCCCTGATCTGACCTGTTACATAAATACTAGACAGAGATAAAGGGCCCTGATCTGACCTGTTACATAAATACTAGACAGAGATAAAGGGCCCTGATCTGACCTGTTACATAAATACTAGACAGAGACTACGGGCCCTGATCTGACCTGTTACATAAATACTAGACAGAGATAAAGGGCCCTGATCTGACCTGTTACATAAATACTTGAGAGAGGCAAAGGGCCCTGATCTGATCTGTTACATAAATACTAGACAGAGACTAAGGGCCCTTATCTGACCTGTTACATAAATACTAGACAGAGACTAATGGCCCTGATCTGACCTGTTACATAAATACTAGACAGAGACAAAGGGCCCTGATCTGACCTGTTACATAAATACTAGACAGAGACTAAGGGCCCTGATCTGACCTGTTACATAAATACTAGACAGAGATAAAGGGCCCTGATCTGACCTGTTACATAAATACTAGACAGAGACTAAGGGCCCTGATCTGATCTGTTATATAAATACTAGACAGAGACTAAGGGCCCTGATCTGACCTGTTACATAAATACTAGACAGAGACTAAGGGCCCTGATCTGACCTGTTACATAAATACTAGACAGAGACAACGGGCCCTGATCTGACCTGTTACATAAATACTAGACAGAGATAAAGGGCCCTGATCTGACCTGTTACATAAATACTAGACAGAGATAAAGGGCCCTGATCTGACCTGTTACATAAATACTAGACAGAGACTAAGGGCCCTGATCTGACCTGTTACATAAATACTAGACAGAGATAAAGGGCCCTGATCTGACCTGTTACATAAATACTAGACAGAGATAAAGGGCCCTGATCTGACCTGTTACATAAATACTAGACAGAGACTAAGGGCCCTGATCTGACCTGTTACATAAATACTAGACAGAGACTAAGGGCCCTGATCTGACCTGTTACATAAATACTAGACAGAGACTAAGGGCCCTGATCTGACCTGTTACATAAATACTAGACAGAGATAAAGGGCCCTGATCTGATCTGACATGGTACATAAATACTAGACAGAGACTAAGGGCCCTGATCTGACCTGTTACATAAATACTAGACAGAGACTAAGGGCCCTGATCTGACCTGTTACATAAATACTAGACAGAGACTAAGGGCCCTGATCTGACCTGTTACATAAATACTAGACAGAGACTAAGGGCCCTGATCTGACCTGTTACATAAATACTAGACAGAGATAAAGGGCCCTGATCTGACCTGTTACATAAATACTAGACAGAGACTAAGGGCCCTGATCTGACCTGTTACATAAATACTAGACAGAGATAAAGGGCCCTGATCTGACATGTTACATAAATACTAGACAGAGACTAAGGGCCCTGATCTGACCTGTTACATAAATACTAGACAGAGATAAAGGGCCCTGATCTGACCTGTTACATAAATACTAGACAGAGACTAAGGGCCCTGATCTGACCTGTTACATAAATACTAGACAGAGATAAAGGGCCCTGATCTGACCTGTTACATAAATACTAGACAGAGATAAAGGGCCCTGATCTGACCTGTTACATAAATACTAGACAGAGACTAAGGGCCCTGATCTGACCTGTTACATAAATACTAGACAGAGACAAAGGGCCCTGATCTGACCTGTTACATAAATACTAGACAGAGACTAAGGGCCCTGATCTGACCTGTTACATAAATACTAGACAGAGACTAAGGGCCCTGATCTGACCTGTTACATAAATACTAGACAGAGACTAAGGGCCCTGATCTGACCTGTTACATAAATACTAGACAGAGACAACGGGCCCTGATCTGACCTGTTACATAAATACTAGACAGAGACTAAGGGCCCTGATCTGACCTGTTACATAAATACTAGACAGATATAAAGGGCCCTGATCTGACCTGTTACATAAATACTAGACAGAGACAAAGGGCCCTGATCTGACCTGTTACATAAATACTAGACAGAGACAACGGGCCCTGATCTGACCTGTTACATAAATACTAGACAGAGATAAAGGGCCCTGATCTGACCTGTTACATAAATACTAGACAGAGATAAAGGGCCCTGATCTGACCTGTTACATAAATACTAGACAGAGACTAAGGGCCCTGATCTGACCTGTTACATAAATACTAGACAGAGATAAAGGGCCCTGATCTGACCTGTTACATAAATACTAGACAGAGATAAAGGGCCCTGATCTGACCTGTTACATAAATACTAGACAGAGACTAAGGGCCCTGATCTGACCTGTTACATAAATACTAGACAGAGACTACGGGCCCTGATCTGACCTGTTACATAAATACTAGACAGAGACTAAGGGCCCTGATCTGACCTGTTACATAAATACTAGACAGAGATAAAGGGCCCTGATCTGATCTGACATGGTACATAAATACTAGACAGAGACTAAGGGCCCTGATCTGACCTGTTACTTAAATACTAGACAGAGACAAAGGTCCCTGATCTGACCTGTTACATAAATACTAGACAGAGACTAAGGGCCCTGATCTGACCTGTTACATAAATACTTGATAGAGGCAAAGGGCCCTGATCTGATCTGTTACATAAATACTAGACAGAGACTAAGGGCCCTGATCTGACCTATTACATAAATACTAGACAGAGATAATGGGCCCTGATCTGACCTGTTACATAAATACTAGACAGAGATAAAGGGCCCTGATCTGATCTGTTACATAAATACTAGACAGAGACTAAGGGCCCTGATCTGATCTGTTACATAAATACTAGACAGAGATAAAGGGCCCTGATCTGACCTGTTACATAAATACTAGACAGAGATAAAGGGCCCTGATCTGACCTGTTACATAAATACTAGACAGAGATAAAGGGCCCTGATCTGACCTGTTACATAAATACTAGACAGAGACTACGGGCCCTGATCTGACCTGTTACATAAATACTAGACAGAGATAAAGGGCCCTGATCTGACCTGTTACATAAATACTTGAGAGAGGCAAAGGGCCCTGATCTGATCTGTTACATAAATACTAGACAGAGACTAAGGGCCCTTATCTGACCTGTTACATAAATACTAGACAGAGACTAATGGCCCTGATCTGACCTGTTACATAAATACTAGACAGAGACAAAGGGCCCTGATCTGACCTGTTACATAAATACTAGACAGAGACTAAGGGCCCTGATCTGACCTGTTACATAAATACTAGACAGAGATAAAGGGCCCTGATCTGACCTGTTACATAAATACTAGACAGAGACTAAGGGCCCTGATCTGATCTGTTATATAAATACTAGACAGAGACTAAGGGCCCTGATCTGACCTGTTACATAAATACTAGACAGAGACTAAGGGCCCTGATCTGACCTGTTACATAAATACTAGACAGAGACAACGGGCCCTGATCTGACCTGTTACATAAATACTAGACAGAGATAAAGGGCCCTGATCTGACCTGTTACATAAATACTAGACAGAGATAAAGGGCCCTGATCTGACCTGTTACATAAATACTAGACAGAGACTAAGGGCCCTGATCTGACCTGTTACATAAATACTAGACAGAGATAAAGGGCCCTGATCTGACCTGTTACATAAATACTAGACAGAGATAAAGGGCCCTGATCTGACCTGTTACATAAATACTAGACAGAGACTAAGGGCCCTGATCTGACCTGTTACATAAATACTAGACAGAGACTAAGGGCCCTGATCTGACCTGTTACATAAATACTAGACAGAGACTAAGGGCCCTGATCTGACCTGTTACATAAATACTAGACAGAGATAAAGGGCCCTGATCTGATCTGACATGGTACATAAATACTAGACAGAGACTAAGGGCCCTGATCTGACCTGTTACATAAATACTAGACAGAGACTAAGGGCCCTGATCTGACCTGTTACATAAATACTAGACAGAGACTAAGGGCCCTGATCTGACCTGTTACATAAATACTAGACAGAGACTAAGGGCCCTGATCTGACCTGTTACATAAATACTAGACAGAGATAAAGGGCCCTGATCTGACCTGTTACATAAATACTAGACAGAGACTAAGGGCCCTGATCTGACCTGTTACATAAATACTAGACAGAGATAAAGGGCCCTGATCTGACATGTTACATAAATACTAGACAGAGACTAAGGGCCCTGATCTGACCTGTTACATAAATACTAGACAGAGATAAAGGGCCCTGATCTGACCTGTTACATAAATACTAGACAGAGACTAAGGGCCCTGATCTGACCTGTTACATAAATACTAGACAGAGATAAAGGGCCCTGATCTGACCTGTTACATAAATACTAGACAGAGATAAAGGGCCCTGATCTGACCTGTTACATAAATACTAGACAGAGACTAAGGGCCCTGATCTGACCTGTTACATAAATACTAGACAGAGACAAAGGGCCCTGATCTGACCTGTTACATAAATACTAGACAGAGACTAAGGGCCCTGATCTGACCTGTTACATAAATACTAGACAGAGACTAAGGGCCCTGATCTGACCTGTTACATAAATACTAGACAGAGACTAAGGGCCCTGATCTGACCTGTTACATAAATACTAGACAGAGACAACGGGCCCTGATCTGACCTGTTACATAAATACTAGACAGAGACTAAGGGCCCTGATCTGACCTGTTACATAAATACTAGACAGATATAAAGGGCCCTGATCTGACCTGTTACATAAATACTAGACAGAGACAAAGGGCCCTGATCTGACCTGTTACATAAATACTAGACAGAGACAACGGGCCCTGATCTGACCTGTTACATAAATACTAGACAGAGATAAAGGGCCCTGATCTGACCTGTTACATAAATACTAGACAGAGATAAAGGGCCCTGATCTGACCTGTTACATAAATACTAGACAGAGACTAAGGGCCCTGATCTGACCTGTTACATAAATACTAGACAGAGATAAAGGGCCCTGATCTGACCTGTTACATAAATACTAGACAGAGATAAAGGGCCCTGATCTGACCTGTTACATAAATACTAGACAGAGACTAAGGGCCCTGATCTGACCTGTTACATAAATACTAGACAGAGACTACGGGCCCTGATCTGACCTGTTACATAAATACTAGACAGAGACTAAGGGCCCTGATCTGACCTGTTACATAAATACTAGACAGATATAAAGGGCCCTGATCTGACCTGTTACATAAATACTAGACAGAGACTAAGGGCCCTGATCTGACCTGTTACATAAATACTAGACAGAGACTAAGGGCCCTGATCTGACCTGTTACATAAATACTAGACAGAGATAAAGGGCCCTGATCTGACCTGTTACATAAATACTAGACAGAGATAAAGGGCCCTGATCTGACCTGTTACATAAATACTTGATAGAGGCAAAGGGCCCTGATCTGATCTGTTACATAAATACTAGACAGAGATAAAGGGCCCTGATCTGACCTGTTACATAAATACTAGACAGAGATAAAGGGCCCTGATCTGACCTGTTACATAAATACTAGACAGAGATAAAGGGCCCTGATCTGACCTGTTACATAAATACTAGACAGAGACTACGGGCCCTGATCTGACCTGTTACATAAATACTAGACAGAGATAAAGGGCCCTGATCTGACCTGTTACATAAATACTTGAGAGAGGCAAAGGGCCCTGATCTGATCTGTTACATAAATACTAGACAGAGACTAAGGGCCCTTATCTGACCTGTTACATAAATACTAGACAGAGACTAATGGCCCTGATCTGACCTGTTACATAAATACTAGACAGAGACAAAGGGCCCTGATCTGACCTGTTACATAAATACTAGACAGAGATAAAGGGCCCTGATCTGACCTGTTACATAAATACTAGACAGAGACTAAGGGCCCTGATCTGACCTGTTACATAAATACTAGACAGAGACTAAGGGCCCTGATCTGACCTGTTACATAAATACTAGACAGAGACAACGGGCCCTGATCTGACCTGTTACATAAATACTAGACAGATATAAAGGGCCCTGATCTGACCTGTTACATAAATACTAGACAGAGACAAAGGGCCCTGATCTGACCTGTTACATAAATACTAGACAGAGACAAAGGGCCCTGATCTGACCTGTTACATAAATACTAGACAGAGACTAAGGGCCCTGATCTGACCTGTTACATAAACACTAGACAGAGACTAAGGGCCCTGATCTGACCTGTTACATAAATACTAGACAGAGACAAAGGGCCCTGATCTGACCTGTTACATAAATACTAGACAGAGACAAAGGTCCCTGATCTGACCTGTTACATAAATACTAGACAGAGATAAAGGGCCCTGATCTGACCTGTTACATAAATACTAGACAGAGACAAAGGTCCCTGATCTGACCTGTTACATAAATACTAGACAGAGATAAAGGTCCCTGATCTGACCTGTTACATAAATACTAAACAGAGACTACGGGCCCTGATCTGACCTGTTACATAAATACTAGACAGAGACTAAGGGCCCTGATCTGACCTGTTACATAAATACTAGACAGATATAAAGGGCCCTGATCTGACCTGTTACATAAATACTAGACAGAGACTAAGGGCCCTGATCTGACCTGTTACATAAATACTAGACAGAGACTAAGGGCCCTGATCTGACCTGTTACATAAATACTTGATAGAGGCAAAGGGCCCTGATCTGATCTGTTACATAAATACTAGACAGAGACTAAGGGCCCTGATCTGACCTATTACATAAATACTAGACAGAGATAATGGGCCCTGATCTGACCTGTTACATAAATACTAGACAGAGATAAAGGGCCCTGATCTGATCTGTTACATAAATACTAGACAGAGACTAAGGGCCCTGATCTGATCTGTTACATAAATACTAGACAGAGATAAAGGGCCCTGATCTGACCTGTTACATAAATACTAGACAGAGATAAAGGGCCCTGATCTGACCTGTTACATAAATACTAGACAGAGATAAAGGGCCCTGATCTGACCTGTTACATAAATACTAGACAGAGACTACGGGCCCTGATCTGACCTGTTACATAAATACTAGACAGAGATAAAGGGCCCTGATCTGACCTGTTACATAAATACTTGAGAGAGGCAAAGGGCCCTGATCTGATCTGTTACATAAATACTAGACAGAGACTAAGGGCCCTTATCTGACCTGTTACATAAATACTAGACAGAGACTAATGGCCCTGATCTGACCTGTTACATAAATACTAGACAGAGACAAAGGGCCCTGATCTGACCTGTTACATAAATACTAGACAGAGATAAAGGGCCCTGATCTGACCTGTTACATAAATACTAGACAGAGACTAAGGGCCCTGATCTGACCTGTTACATAAATACTAGACAGAGACTAAGGGCCCTGATCTGACCTGTTACATAAATACTAGACAGAGACAACGGGCCCTGATCTGACCTGTTACATAAATACTAGACAGAGACTAAGGGCCCTGATCTGACCTGTTACATAAATACTAGACAGATATAAAGGGCCCTGATCTGACCTGTTACATAAATACTAGACAGAGACAAAGGGCCCTGATCTGACCTGTTACATAAATACTAGACAGAGACAAAGGTCCCTGATCTGACCTGTTACATAAATACTAGACAGATATAAAGGGCCCTGATCTGACCTGTTACATAAATACTAGACAGAGACTAAGGGCCCTGATCTGACCTGTTACATAAATACTAGACAGAGACTAAGGGCCCTGATCTGACCTGTTACATAAATACTAGACAGAGACTAAGGGCCCTGATCCGACCTGTTACATAAATACTAGACAGAGACTAAGGGCCCTGATCTGACCTGTTACATAAATACTAGACAGAGATAAAGGGCCCTGATCTGACCTGTTACATAAATACTAGACAGAGACTAAGGGCCCTGATCTGACCTGTTACATAAATACTAGACAGATATAAAGGGCCCTGATCTGACCTGTTACATAAATACTAGACAGAGACTAAGGGCCCTGATCTGACCTGTTACATAAATACTAGACAGAGATAAAGGGCCCTGATCTGACCTGTTACATAAATACTAGACAGAGACAAAAGGCCCTGATCTGACCTGTTACATAAATACCAGACAGAGACAAAGGGCCCTGATCTGACCTGTTACATAAATACAAGACAGAGATAAAGGGCCCTGATCTGACCTGTTACATAAATACTAGACAGAGATAAAGGGCCCTGATCTGACCTGTTACATAAATACTAGACAGAGACTAAGGGCCCTGATCTGACCTGTTACATAAATACTAGACAGAGATAAAGGGCCCTGATCTGACCTGTT
>NC_074674.1:45533408-45538408 GCF_029448725.1 Salvelinus fontinalis | reverse complement strand
GTGTGTGTGTGTGTGTGTGTGTGTGTGTGTCTGTGTGTGTGTGTGTGTGTGTGTGTGTGTGTGTGTGTGTGTGTGTGTGTGATCCAACATCACAGAGGGTATTGTTTCAGGATTTAGGCAACACTAGAGTGACGTCACACCTTGTAAGAGTTTAACTATCAATGCTTCACTCTACTCATTAACAATGACAAATATATACATCTACCCCTCCTTCCTCTCCTCTTCCTCTCCACTACCCCTCCTTCCTCTCCTCTTCCTCTCCTCTACCCCTCCTTCCTCTCCTCTTCCTCTCCTATACCCCTCCTTCCTCTCCTCTTCCTCTCCTCTACCTCTCCTATACCCCTCCTTCCTCTCCTCTTCCTCTCCTCTACCTCTCCTATACCCCTCCTTCCTCTCCTCTTCCTCTCCTATACCCCTCCTTCCTCTCCTATTCCTCTCCTCTACCTCTCCTATACCCCTCCTTCCTCTCCTCTTCCTCTCCTATACCCCTCCTTCCTCTACTCTTCCTCTAAACTCCTCTACCTCTCCTATACCCCTCCTTCCTCTTCTCTACCTCTACTCTTCCTCTCCTCTCCTCTACCTCTCCTCTTCCTCTCCTATACCTCTCCTTCCTCTCCTCTTCCTCTCCTCTACCCCTCCTTCCTCTCCTCTTCCTCTCCTCTTCCTCTCCCATACCCCTCCTTCCTCTCCTCTACCCCTCCTTCCTCTCCTCTTCCTCTCCTCTACCCCTCCTTCCTCTCCTCTTCCTCTCCTCTACCCCTCCTTCCTCTCCTCTTCCTCTCCTATAACCCTCCTTCCTCTCCTCTACCTCTCCTATACCCCTCCTTCCTCTCCTCTTCCTCTCCTCTACCCCTCCTTCCTCTCCTCTTCCTCTCCTATACCCCTCCTTCCTCTCCTCTTCCTCTCCTATACCCCTCCTTCCTCTCCTCTTCCTCTCCTCTACCTCTCCTATACCCCTCCTTCCTCTCCTCTTCCTCTCCTCTCCTCTACCTCTCCTTCCTCTCCTCTTCCTCTCCTATACCCCTCCTTCCTCTCCTCTTCCTCTCCTATACCCCTCCTTCCTCTCCTCTACCTCTCCTTCCTCTCCTCTACCTCTACTCTTCCTCTAAACTCCTCTACCTCTCCTATACCCCTCCTTCCTCTTCTCTACCTCTACTCTTCCTCTCCTCTCCTCTACCTCTCCTCTTCCTCTCCTATACCTCTCCTTCCTCTCCTCTTCCTCTCCTCTACCCCTCCTTCCTCTCATCTTCCTCTCCTCTTCCTCTCCTCTACCCCTCCTTCCTCTCCTCTTCCTCTTCTCTTCCTCTCCCATACCCCTCCTTCCTCTCCTCTACCCCTCCTTCCTCTCCTCTTCCTCTCCTCTACCCCTCCTTCCTCTCCTCTTCCTCTCATATAACCCTCCTTCCTCTCCTCTACCTCTCCTATACCCCTCCTTCCTCTCCTCTTCCTCTCCTCTACCCCTCCTTCCTCTCCTCTACCTCTCCTATACCCCTCCTCTACCTCTCCTATACCTCTCCTATACCCCTCCTTCCTCTCCTCTTCCTCTCCTCTACCCCTCCTTCCTCTCCTCTTCCCCTCCTATACCCCTCCTTCCTTTCCTTCCTCTCCTCTTCCTCTCCTCTACCCCTCCTTCCTCTCCTCTTCCCCTCCTATACCCCTCCTTCCTCTTCTCTACCTCTACTCTTCCTCTCCTCTCCTCTACCTCTCCTCTTCCTCTCCTATACCTCTCCTTCCTCTCCTCTTCCCCTCCTATACCCCTCCTCTTCCCCCCCCTTACCCCTCCTTCCTCTTCTCTTTCCCTCCTATACCCCTCCTTCCTCTCCTCTACCTCTCCTATACCCCTCCTTCCTCTCCTCTTCCTCTCCTATACCCCTCCTTCCTCTCCTCTACCTCTCCTATACCCCTCCTCTACCTCTCCTATACCTCTCCTATACCCCTCCTTCCTCTCCTCTACCTCTCCTATACCCCTCCTCTACCTCTCCTATACCTCTCCTCTACCCCTCCTTCCTCTCCTCTACCTCTCCTATACCCCTCCTCTACCTCTCCTATACCTCTCCTATACCCCTCCTTCCTCTCCTCTACCTCTCCTATACCCCTCCTCTACCTCTCCTATACCTCTCCTATACCTCTCCTTCCTCTCCTCTACCTCTCCTATACCCCTCCTTCCTCTCCTCTTCCTCTCCTATACCCCTCCTTCCTCTCCTCTTCCCCTCCTATACCCCTCCTTCCTCTCCTCTTCCTCTCCTATACCCCTCCTTCCTCTCCTCTTCCCCTCCTATACCCCTCCTTCCTCTTCTCTACCTCTACTCTTCCTCTCCTCTCCTCTACCTCTCCTCTTCCTCTCCTATACCTCTCCTCTTCCCCCCCTTACCCCACCTTCCTCTCCTCTTTCCCTCCTTCCTCTCCTCTACCTCTCCTATACCCCTCCTTCCTCTCCTTTTCCCCTCCTATACCCCTCCTCTTCCTCTCCTCTACCCCTCCTTCCTCTCCTCTCCCTCTCCTATACCCCTCCTTCCTCTCCTCTTCCTCTCCTAAACCCCTCCTTCCTCTCCTCTACCCCTCCTATACCCCTCCTTCCTCTCCTCTACCTCTCCTATACCCCTCCTTCCTCTTCTCTACCTCTACTCTTCCTCTCCTCTCTTCTACCTCTCCTCTTCCTCTCCTATACCTCTCCTTCCTCTCCTCTTCCTCTCCTCTACCCCTCCTTCCTCTCCTCTTCCTCTCCTCTTCCTCTCCTCTACCCCTCCTTCCTCTCCTCTTCCTCTCCTCTTCCTCTCCCATACCCCTCCTTCCTCTCCTCTACCCCTCCTTCCTCTCCTCTTCCTCTCCTCTTCCTCTCCTCTACCCCTCCTTCCTCTCCTCTTCCTCTCCTATAACCCTCCTTCCTCTCCTCTACCTCTCCTCTACCCCTCCTTCCTCTCCTCTTCCTCTCCTCTTCCTCTCCTCTACCCCTCCTTCCTCTCCTCTTCCTCTCCTCTACACCTCCTTCCTCTCCTCTTCCTCTCCTATAACCCTCCTTCCTCTCCTCTACCTCTCCTATACCCCTCCTTCCTCTCCTCTACCTCTCCTATACCCCTCCTCTACCTCTCCTATACCTCTCCTATACCCCTCCTTCCTCTCCTCTTCCTCTCCTATACCCCTCCTTCCTCTCCTCTTCCCCTCCTATACCCCTCCTTCCTCTCCTCTACCTCTCCTTCCTCTCCTCTTCCTCTCCTATACACCTCCTCTACCTCTCCTTCCTCTCCTCTTCCTCTCCTATACCCCTCCTTCCTCTCCTCTTCCTCTCCTATACCCCTCCTTCCTCTCCTCTACCTCTCCTATACCCCTCCTTCCTCTCCTCTTCCTCTCCTCTACCCCTCCTTCCTCTCCTCTACCTCTCCTATACCCCTCCTCTACCTCTCCTATACCTCTCCTATACCCCTCCTTCCTCTCCTCTTCCTCTCCTATACCCCTCCTTCCTCTCCTCTTCCCCTCCTATACCCCTCCTTCCTCTTCTCTACCTCTACTCTTCCTCTCCTCTCCTCTACCTCTCCTCTTCCCCTCCCATACCTCTCCTTCCTCTCCTCTTCCCTCCCCTTACCCCTCCTTCCTCTCCTCTTTCCCTCCTATACCCCTCCTTCCTCTCCTCTACCTCTCCTATACCCCTACTTCCTCTCCTCTTCCTCTCCTATACCCCTCCTTCCTCTCCTATACCCCTCCTTCCTCTCCTCTCCTCTTCCTCTCCTGTACCCCTCCTTCCTCTCCTCTACCTCTCCTATACCCCTCCTCTACCTCTCCTGTACCTCTCCTATACCCCTCCTTCCTCTCCTCTACCTCTCCTATACCCCTCCTCTACCTCTCCTATACCTCTCCTCTACCCCTCCATCCTCTCCTCTTCCCCTCCTATACCCCTCCTCTTCCCCCCCTTACCGCTCCTTCCTCTCCTCTTCCCCTCCTATACCCCTCCTTCCTCTCCTCTACCTCTCCTATACCCCTCCTTCCTCTCCTATAACCCCTCCTTCCTCTCCTCTTCCTCTCCTATACCCCTCCGTCCTCTCCTCTACCTCTCCTCTACCCCTCCTTCCTCTCCTCTTCCTCTCCTATACCCCTCCTTCCTCTCCTCTACCTCTCCTATACCCCTCCTTCCTCTCCTCTTCCTCTCCTATACCCCTCCTTCCTCTCCCCTTCCTCTCCTCTACCCCTCCTTCCTCTACTCTTCCTCTCCTCTACCCCTCCTTCCTCTCCTCTACCTCTCCTATACCCCTCCTTCCTCTCCTATACCCCTCCTTCCTCTCCTCTTCCTCTCATATACCCCTCCTTCCTCTCCTATACCCCTCCTTCCTCTCCTCTTCCTCTCCTATACCCCTCCTTCCTCTCCCCTTCCTCTCCTCTACCCCTCCTTCCTCTCCTCTTCCTCTCCTCTACCCCTCCTTCCTCTCCTCTTCCTCTCCTATACCCCTCCTTCCTCTCCTCTACCTCTCCTATACCCCTCCTCTACCTCTCCTATACCCCTCCTTCCTCTCCTCTTCCTCTCCTATACCCCTCCTTCCTCTCCTCTTCCTCTCCTATACCCCTCCTTCCTCTCCTCTTCCTCTCCTATACCCCTCCTTCCTCTCTACCTCTCCTCTTCCTCTCCTATACCTCTCCTTCCACTCCTCTTCCTCTCCTATACCCCTCCTTCCTCTCCTCTACCTCTCCTATACCCCTCCTATACCCCTCCTCTACCTCTCCAATACCCTTCCTTCCTCTCCTCTACCCCTCCTTCCCCTCCTCTTCCTCTCCTATTCCCCTCCTTCCTCCCCTCTTCCCCTCCCATACAACCTCCTTCCTCCCCTCTTCCCCTCCCATACAACCTCCTTCCTCTCCTCTTCCCCTCCTATACCCATCCTTCCTCTCTTCTACCTCTCCTATACCCCTCCTTCCTCTCCTCTTCCCCTCCTATACCCCTCCTTCCTCTCCTATACCCCTCCTTCCTCTCCTATACCCCTCCTTCCTCTCATCTTCCTCTCCTATACCCCTCC